>NC_134691.1:142498560-142803368 GCF_050947455.1 Rhinoderma darwinii | reverse complement strand
CTACAGGGGGCTGTGTGTGGCGCTATCTACAGGGGGGCTGTGTGTGGAGCTATATACAGGGGGGCTGTGTGTGGAGCTATCTACAGGGGAGCTATGTGTGGCACTATGTACAGGGAGGCTGTATCTGGAGCTATCTACAGGGGGCTGTATCTGGAGCTATCTACAGTGGGGCTGTGTGTAGAGCAATCTACAGGGGGGCTGTGTGTGGCGCTATGTACAGGGGGGCTGTATCTGGCGCTATCTACAGGGGGCTGTGTGTGGCACTATCTACAGGGGGGCTGTGTGGAGCTATATACAGGAGGCTGTATCTGGCACTATCTACATGGGGACTGTGTGTGGAGCTATATACAGGAGGCTGTATCTGGCGCTATGTACAGGGGGGCTGTGTGTGGAGCAATCTAAAGGGGGCTGTATGGCGCTATCTACAGGGGGGCTGTGTGTGGCACTATCTACAGGGGGGCTGTGTGTGGCACTATCTACAGGGGGGCTGTGTGTGGCACTATCTACAGGGGGCTGTGTGTGGCACTATCTACAGGGGGCTGTGTGTGGAGCTATCTACAGGAGGGCTGTGTGTGGAGCTATGTACAGGGGGGCTGTGTGTGGAGCTATGTACAGGGGGGCTGTGTGGAGCTATGTACAGGGGGGCTGTGTGTGGAGCTATATACAGGGGGCTGTATCTGGCACTATGTACAGGGGGCTGTGTGTGTAGCAATCTACAGGGGGACTGTGTGTGTAGCTATGTACAGGGGAGCTGTGTCTGGCGCTATGTACAGGGGGGCTTTGTGTGGATCGATCTACAGGGGGGCTCTGGTGGATGATTTTTCCATTGACCGGTAGCAGAGTTACACAACGTGCTTTTCTGTTTACAACCATCCAAATGGAGTGTCATAATGATGGCGGCTGCGCGAAAACCACGCAGACACACATCATATGATACTGCCACACGGAGCTGTCAAGTGCCTTTTGCGCAGGCAAAACGACGCATTTTTTGCGTGCGCAAAAGGCACACGCTCGTGTGAATCCAGCCTAAGGGCGAGTTTCCCACAAAGGCTAGAAAAACTGACACTGGAAGTGACAATGTCTCTGAACAGTTTTTCAGCCATCCTGACCATACTTTTCTTTCTGAGCTCCAACTGGCCCTAAAATCTTTTTGTGTTTGTTATTAATCATGTTTATTAGCGGAAAATTAATCAATATTTTATGGCTCATAACATGAAAAACAGATCCGTAAGAAAACATTTAACAGTCCTTATTCCCATGAGCCCTGATAGTTGGGGATTTTAAGCATTAGGAGAAACAATAAGGTGTTACAATCATCATCTGTCTACATACCATGCATACCACACAAATGCTTAACCTATTTAACTAGGGGTGAGGTGCAAGCAGTTGATATTGTTGCATATATTTACATTAATCATGCATATATTTGCATACACAATTCACCTTTCAATGCCATATCACCTCTTTTCTCTCTTTGAGATTTTCAATGCTAGTCAGAAAACATTCAGAGCAAAACAAAAAATTATGTAGATCTTACATATTGCTAATGTGGTTTTCTACAGCTAATTCAGCACATGTAACTTTTAAATTAATTTGATGAAATGCTATTGTTTTGATTGCAAATTGAACTGTGCTTTCATTTAACTTCACTGGTACTGTCTAATGGATTGGCCTTGATACACTACAGCATATTTTATGCAATATTTTATATTGTTTCTTTGCTATTTCAGCTATCTTTTTTGTATAATAACAATTGCTGGATAAATGATAACATAAATCAAACCTCCCAACTTTTGAATTCGGAAAAGAGGGACATTTTAAGCCACGCCACCTAACCACGCCCAATATCCCGCATAAACACATCATATCACGGCCAGATTCTTCTGCAAATAACAAGCGCACATTCTCACTGCGGATCTCTAGACTGTCTGGATATCACAGATTTTATGGATCCGGTTATGTCGTCTTTGTGTTACTTTTCCTAACTTGGGTATAACATTTGCTCATCACGGCAGCAGCTGCAGGACAAAACCAAAAGGCTGAGAACAATGAAAGTCAAGAGGGAGACTCTGTAGTTGATGACTTTTCAATTGACAGGTAGCAGAGTTACATGATGGGGATTTTTCTTCCAGTTGTGTAACTCTGCTACCGGTCAATGGAAAATCATCCACCAGACTCCCGCTGTAGATAGCTCCAGATACAGCCCCCCTGTAGATAGCTCCATATACAGCCCCCCTGTACATAGCGCCAGATACAGCCCCCTGTAGATAGGTCCACACAAAGCCCCCTGGAGATAGCTCCAGACACAGCCCCCCTGTACATAGCGCCAGATACATGCCCCCAGTAGATCGCTCCACACACAGCCCCCCAGTAGATAGCTCCACACACAGCCCCCTGTAGAGAGCTCCAGACACAGCCCCCTGTAGATAGCTCCACACACAGCCCCCTGTAGATAGCTCCAGACACAGCCCCCTGTAGATAGCTCCACACACAGCCCCCTGTAGATAGCTCCAGACACAGCCCCCTGTAGATAGCTCCACACAAACCCCTCCTGTAGATAGCTCCAGACACAGCCCCATGTAGGTAGCACAACACACAGCCCCTTATACATTGTGCGGAGAGCGGTAGAGGTAACCGGCCCTGCTGCTGCCACTCTCCGCTCTGCTTTGACATCACTCACCGTCAGAAGAATGCAGGAGTCTTGCAGCGACGTTGTCACTGGTGTCAATGCCAGCCCGGGAGTGGACCAGTCCAGTTACCTGACCGGTGAGGTCAGGTGACAGGTCAGGTGACTGGACTGGTCCACTCCCGGGCCGGCATCGATCCCAGTGAGAACACCACCGCAAGACTCATGCCTTCTTCTGATCGCTGCTGCAGTCAGCAGCGATCAGCTGTTTTGATGCAGCGCCCAGCGGGACATTTTTCAGACCGGCCGGGACGACGGGACAGCGGTGAGAAACCGGGACTATCCCGCCGGAATCGGGATGGTTGGGAGGTATGCATAAATGTGTTCTACATGGTTTTATTGCCTTTTCAATAGCAAAGTGTCATAATATAATGAATTCACTATTTTAACATTTCTGTTCATGTTTAGCTTAGTAACTTGTTAGTTAGAGTAACCCATCTATTTGAGGTTAGTCTTGGACATTCCAAGTCTGAGAATTTCAAGTTAATGGGGCTTATCTATTTAAAATGTGCCATAATTCTGGCTCTAATTGGCCATAATTCTGGCGTACATGCTGTGCGCCACATTTATTAACTGCTGTAGCTTCTTTTTTTTTCCACACTTGACGTGACCTAGCATGAAAGAAGATGCAGTCTATCAGAATGGGGGCGGTATCAAATGTGACACTATGCGCCAAAATGGTGCCAAAATTTTGGGACAGAAAACTAACGTAAACTAAGCCAGACAAGAGGTCGTATAAGGAAGAGGAAAATGGCTAGCATATCTAGCTAGATGCGCCAAATGTATCATACAACATGTATCACTTATATTTCTTATTGCCTGGTCTAAATTTACACTGTCTAAAACGTAGACAGTATTAGTGAGTGTAACCATAGCCTTAGCTTTGGTAGCCATATGCAGTTCTATACTATTGATACCAATATTTCCTAAGAAGTGGGGATTACTAATGTGTATTTGTACTTATCATACTTCTGTTTCTTCCTGCTGCCCTCTGTTCTGGGTACCGACCTTGATTTGTGCTCACCAACTTGTATTTATGATTAGATGTTGAGTTGTTGGCCATCCATCCAGAATTTTTTTTTTTTACCTCACAGTCTAATCAGTTTACGAATTTGCCTGACTCTACCAGTCACATTTATGGTAGATATTTGTGGCCTTATACTTCAGACAATAAATGTATACACAGTAAAACCTCTTTTAGATAACCACCCAAAATTGTGTGTGTGTTAGGAAACGTCCGTCTCTTTAAGATTGTCATGACTACTAGCCTAGCTTCTAGGTGGCTCTGGTTTGAGTTGCAGAGCCAATCTAATTTTTCGGAGAGAAAAAGACGAAAAAAGGACCTACACCGCGTTCCAAATTATTATGCAAATGTTATTTTTCGCTGATTTTCCTAAATAGTCGATGCAAATGAAAGTCAGTATAATCTTCAAGCCATCAACCGTTGGAGTATAATGCGAATTTTATTGAACAAATCTCCTAATGCAGAGGCGTAGCTAGGTTCTCCAGCAGCCGGGGCAAAGATTCAGTTTGGCGCCCCCCCCAACCTCTTTCCCGACATCTCCTTCCCCCTCTCCGTGTTTGTTTTCTCTACCAATCGACGTGTTATTTTTATGTAACGCGAGCATAAAAACATTTGTACATTTTACAAGCAATATGGTTCTATACACAACACCAGAACCAAGCTCAGTACATATATACAGCCCCAGAAGCAAGCTCACTACATATATACAACACCAGCACAAATACAGCTCAATTTAGTGCAACCCCTGCCGTATAGGTTTGTACGGCGTAAAACTACAGCTCCCAGCATGGACCAAACAATGATAAGGATATGCTGGGAGATGCCGTTTCACAAAAAATAAATCCTATCATAATCACACCACCCATCATCTCGCTGCAGATCGTACAGTGACTACAGTGCTGATTAGAGGCAGAATAAACATTTACATTAAGTGACTCACCGGTGACGTCTCAGATTCTAGTTCTTTTTCTCCATCCGGTCCAGACCTCTATTGTGGCTTCTCCCGGTCACAGACCATGTCTGCAGTTTGCTGCTCAGATGTCTTCAGCTTCTCACTTTTCCAACATTTCTGCACCTATAAATAAATATAAAGTTATCATTATACCACACACTACGCCCCTAAATATAATAGCGCCATACACTGTACCTCTAATTATAATAGCACCATACACCGTGTCACACACACACACACACACACACACACACACACACACACACACACACACACACACACACTGTAGATAGTGCCCCCATACAGACCACCCCTGTATAGTGTCCCACAAATAACTCCCCCTATAGTGCTCTACAGATAGCCCACCCCTGTATATAGCCCCCTGTAGATATAGCCAACCCCTGTATATAGTACTCTACAGATAGCCCAACCATGTATGTAGCCCCACTGTAGATATAGCCCACCCTGTATATAGTGCTCCACATATAGTCCACCCCTGTATATAGTGTTTCACAGATAGCCCACCCCTGTATATAGCCCCCCTTGTACATATAGTCCACCCCTGTATATAGTGCTCCACTAGATAGTCCACCCCTGTATATAGTGCTCCACAGATAGCCCACCCCTGTATATACTATATACAAGTGTGGGCTATCTGTGAAGCACTATATACAGGGGTGGACTATATGTACAAGGGGGCTATATACAGGGGTGGGCTTTCTGTGGAGCACTATAGGGGGAGCTATTTGTGGGATACTATATACAGGGATGGGCTATATCTACAGAGGGGACTATATACAGGGGTGGGCTATATCTACAGGGGGACTACATCTACAGGGGGACTATAAACAGGGGGACCATATCTACAGGGGGACCATATCTACAGGGGGACCATATCTACAGGGGTGGGCTATATCTACAGGGGTGGGCTATATCTACAGGGGTGGGCTATATCTACAGGGGTGGTGTAATGACAGGGATAGGGAAACAGACAAGTGAGCCCTAATCTACCCGCCACTCAGTCTCTGCCTACTTGCAACGACCTGCCCTAGGCGACGGGGTACAACTGGGCGACGGTCCCTACACTCAATAAGTGCACGACAGACAACAAGACAAGGAAACACAAAACAAAGGGAAACAGGGCAGTTGCCCACGGCAACACCGTGAGCAACAAGAGTAGTAAACGAGCCGAGTCAAACCAGGAGAGTACGAGGTGACAAAAGTAGAGCAGGAGAGTAGTGGGTAAGCCAGGGTCATATGAAGCAGGGACAAGTAGTACAAGAAGATGCAGCGGGGCCAGGAAACCAACAGAGAAGAATCACAAGCAAGGAGGAACAGGAAAGGCAGGTATAAATAGACAGAGGGCGGGAGCTAGCTCCGTCTGGCCAGGCTGTAATAGGCTCTCCCACTCCTAAGCCTGCCATCCTGAGTGGTGGAAGATGGAGTCAGTCTCACAGACATAGAAGCAGGTGCAGACTGATTACCTATGGGCGTGGATACAGAAGCTGTGCCTGGCAGATCATTAACAGGAGTAGTACACACCGTTGTTGGAAATCTTCAGTTTCTTGGCAATTTCTCTCATGGAATAGCCTTCATTTCTAAGAACAAGAATAGACTGTCGAGTTTCACTTGAAAGCTCTCTTTTTCTAGCCATTTTGAGAGTTTAATCGAACCCACAAATGTAATGCTCCAGATTTTCAACTAGCTCAAAGCAAGGTCAGTTTTATAGCTCCTCTAAACAGCAAAACTGTTTACAGCGGTGCTAACATAATTGCACAAGGGTTTTCAAGTGTTTGCTAATCATCCATTAGCCTTCTAACACAGTTAGCAAACACAATGTACCTGTAATGGCAGGAAGGAGGTGAAGGGAAAGTGAGCCCTAATCTACCCACCGCCCTGTCCCTGCCTACTTGCAACGACCCGCCCTAGGCGACGGGGTACAACTGGGCGGCGGTCCCTACGCTGTCTAAGTGCACGGGAGAACAAACAGGGAACACGCAAGGGAAGGGGCAGTCGCCCACGGAACGCCGCGGGGAAACGGGGCGGTGAATGAGTAGTCCGGACCAGGATGAAGTGGAGTATACCCAAGTGAGCACGGAGGAGGAAGCAAGCCAGAGGCAAAGCAAAGCAGGTTAAGCGGAACTGCAGCAAGGCAGAAGCACGGCAGAAGCAGGCTGGAGCAAGCAGCAGTGGGCCAGGAATCCAGAAGAATTACAAGCACTGAGGAGGAGAACACGGCAGGTAATAAAGGGCAGGGGGCGGAGCTAACTCCGACTGACCAGGCCGAGATAGGCTCTCCCACTCCTGAGCCTGCCACCCTGGTTGGTGGGAGATGGTGTCAGTCGAACAGGTCTGGCCTCAGGTGTGGATTGATTAATCCCAGGAGTATACCTAGACGTAGTAACTGGCAGATCCCTAACAGTACTCCCCCTTTTATGAGGGGCCACCGGACCCTTACTAAGAGGACCTGGTTTAGTAGGGAAGAGAAGGTGGAACCTCCTGATCAATACCCCAGCGTGAACATCACGTGCAGGTACCCAAGTCCTCTCCTCCGGCCCGTATCCTCTCCAATGGACCAGGTACTGGAGGGAGCCCTGGACCATCCTACTGTCCATAATCTTGGCCACCTCGAATTCCACCCCCTCAGGGGTGAGAACGGGAACAGGAGGTTTCCTCGAGGGGGACCAGGACGGGGAGCAGCGTTTAAGGAGGGAGGCATGGAAGACGTCATGTATGCGAAAGGATGGGGGCAGCTCCAGACGGAAGGATACAGGGTTGAGGACTTCAATGATCTTATAAGGTCCAATAAATCGGGGAGCAAACTTCCTGGACGGGACCTTAAGGCGCAAGTTCCTGGACGACAACCAGACCAAATCCCCGACGACAAACCGGGGGTTAGCAGAACGTCTACTATCCGCCTGAATCTTTTGTGCGCTCTGGGACGCCTCTAGGTTCTTCTGAACCTGGGCCCAGACAGTGCACAGTTCCCGATGAACATCCTCTACCTCAGGATTATTGGAACAACCAGGGGAAACGGAGGAGAACCTTGGGTTAAACCCGAAATTACAGAAAAACGGGGAGACCCCTGACGAGTTACTTACCCGGTTATTCAGGGAAAATTCAGCAAGTGGAAGGAATGAGACGCAATCGAATTGACAGTCAGAGATGAAACACCTTAAATATTGTTCCAGGGATTGGTTAGTCCTTTCCGTTTGGCCATTAGTTTCGGGATGGAAGGCGGAGGAGAAGGACAGATCAATCTCCAATTTTTTACAAAAAGCTCTCCAAAATAAGGAAACAAATTGTACCCCCCTGTCAGAAACGATATTGACTGGGGCCCCATGGAGACGCAGGATGTGTTTCACAAACAAAGAAGCTAACGTCTTGGCGTTAGGTAGCTTCTTAAGGGGCACAAAGTGGCACATCTTGCTGAAGCGGTCTACTACCACCCACACCACCGACTTGCCCTGAGATGGCGGCAAATCGGTGATAAAATCCATGGAGATATGGGTCCAAGGTCTCTGGGGAATGGGCAAGGAACGTAGTAGGCCCGCAGGTCGGGACCTAGGGGTTTTGTACCTAGCGCAAACCTCACAAGCGGCGACGTAAGCCCTAACGTCTTTAGGCAACCCAGGCCACCAATAGTTTCTGGTAATGAGGTGTTTGGTGCCCAAGATGCCAGGATGACCAGATAGAGCGGAGTCATGGTTTTCCCTGAGTACCCTTAGCCGGTATTGCAGGGGAACAAACAGTTTGTCCCCCGGGACGTTCCCGGGAGCTGCACCCTGATCAGCCGCGATATCAGAAGCCAAATCAGAATCCGTGGCAGAAAGGATTATACCAGGGGGTAAAATACAAGCAGGATCCTTCTCGGAAGGAGGATTGGCCATGAAACTACGTGACAGGGCATCAGCCTTAATATTCTTGGACCCAGCCCTATAGGTAACCAAGAAATTAAATCTGGTAAAGAATAGTGCCCACCGAGCTTGTCTAGGATTAAGTCTCCGGGCCGATTCTAGGAAAACCAGATTCTTGTGATCCGTAAGGACCGTTACCTGGTGTCTGGCCCCCTCCAGGAAGTGCCGCCACTCTTCAAAAGCCCATTTAATGGCTAGAAGTTCGCGGTTGCCAATATCATAATTACTCTCCGTGGGCGAAAACTTCCTAGAGAAGTAAGCACAGGGGCGGAGATGGGTGAGGGAGCTGGTACCCTGGGACAAGACGGCCCCCACTCCCACCTCGGATGCGTCAACCTCCACAATAAATGGCTCCTCTTGGTTGGGCTGAATCAGCACGGGGGCCGAGATAAAGCACTTCTTGAGGGTCTCAAAGGCCTGGACGGCCTCAGGGGGCCAATGGAGGACATCAGCACCCTTGCGAGTAAGGTCCGTAAGAGGCTTAGCGACGACCGAGAAGTTGGCAATAAATCTCCTGTAATAGTTGGCGAACCCTAAAAAACACTGTAACGCCTTAAGGGAGGCAGGTTGGACCCATTCCGCCACAGCCTGAACCTTGGCAGGGTCCATGCGGAATTCATGAGGAGTGAGGATTTGCCCTAAAAATGGTATCTCCTGTACCCCAAAGACACATTTTTCAGTCTTAGCAAACAGATTATTCTCCCGAAGGACCTGGAGCACCTTCCTGACATGCTCCACGTGGGAGGACCAGTCCTTGGAAAACACCAGTATGTCATCAAGGTACACAACAAGAAACTTACCCAGGTAATCTCTCAGGATTTCATTAATAAAATTCTGGAAGACAGCAGGGGCATTACACAACCCAAACGGCATGACCAGGTATTCTAAATGACCCTCGGGTGTGTTGAACGCAGTTTTCCACTCATCCCCCTCTTTGATGCGGATAAGGTTATATTCCCCCCGTAGATCGAACTTAGAAAACCATTGGGCTCCCTGAACCTGATTAAAAAGATCCGGAATCAAAGGAAGTGGGTACTGGTACCTTACGGTGACCTTATTCAGGTTACGATAATCAATGCACGGCCTAAGACCACCATCCTTCTTCCCCACGAAGAAGAAGCCAGCACCTACAGGAGAAGTCGAGGGGCGAATGAAACCCTTGGCCAAGCATTCTTGGATATACACCCTCATAGCTTCACGTTCAGGACATGAAAGATGAAATATCCTACCCTTAGGAAGCTTGGCACCAGGCACCAAATCGATGGCGCAATCGTAATCTCTATGGGGGGGCAACACCTCGGAGGCCTCCTTAGAAAACACATCGGCGAAGTCCTGAACAAGCTCAGGTAGCGTGTTTACCTCATCCCGGGGAGAAATAGAGTTAACAGAAAGACATGACATAAGACATTCGCTACCCCATTTGGTGAGATCCCCAGTATTCCAATCAAATGTGGGATTATGCAACTGCAACCAGGGAAGACCTAATACCAGATCAGACGATAATCCCTGCATCACCAGTACAGAGCACTGCTCCAAATGCATGGAGCCAACCAGGAGTTCAAAAACAGGAGTATGCTGAGTAAAATAACCATTAGCAAGGGGAGTTGAGTCGATACCTACAACAGGGATAGGATAAGGCAAATCAATAAATGGCATCTTTAGAGACATAGCAAATTCCACAGACATGATATTAGCAGATGAGCCAGAATCCACGAAAGCACTGCCCGTGGCAGACCGGCCAGCAAACGAGACCTGAAAGGGAAGCAAAATTTTATTGTGTTTCACATTAACGGGAAATACCTGTGCGTCCAAGTGACCTCCCCGATGATCACTTAGGCGCGGAAGTTTTCCGGCTTTTTATTCTTGCGCCTGGGACAGGTGTTCAGAAGATGCTTATCGTCCCCACAGTAGAAGCAGAGACCATTCATTCTGCGAAACTCCCTACGTTGTCGAGGGGACATGGAGGCCCCGAGTTGCATAGGTACCTCCGAGTTTTCCGTGGAGGGGCGAGGAGACGGGACCTCGGGGGGATCGCAGAAAAGTCAGAGGGGAGCACATTGAAGCGTTCAAGCTGATGTTCCCTGAGACGTCGGTCAAGTCGTACTGCTAGGGCCATAACCTGGTCAAGGGAGTCAGAAGAGGGGTAGCTAACCAGCAGATCCTTCAGGCCGTCAGATAATCCTAACCTAAACTGGCACCTTAGGGCCGGATCGTTCCATCGAGAAGCTACGCACCACTTTCTAAAATCAGAACAGTATTCCTCCACCGGTCTCCTACCCTGACGTAAGGTCACCAGCTGACTCTCGGCTAAAGCAGTCCTGTCAGTCTCGTCGTAAATGAGTCCGAGGGCAGAGAAAAAACGTTCAACAGAGGAAAGTTCAGGGGCGTCAGGAGCCAAGGAGAAGGCCCACTCTTGGGGCCCTTCCTGGAGTCGGGATATGATGATACCCACCCGCTGGTTCTCGGAACCTGAGGAGTGGGGTTTTAGGCGGAAATACAGTCTGCAACTCTCCCGGAAGGAGAGAAACGTCTTACGGTCCCCTGAGAACCGGTCAGGTAACTTGAGGTCGGGTTCTAGAGGTGAGGTGAGGGGAACTACCAAGGCAGCATCACCCTGGTTGACCCTCTGGGCCAGGGCCTGGACCTGTAGGGAGAGGCCCTGCATCTGCTGGGCCAGGGTCTCAAGGGGGTCCATGATAGCGTCAGCGTAGGAGAAATGGTAGACTAGGTATGGAGGCTTGTAATTATGTAATGGCAGGAAGGAGGTGAAGGGAAAGTGAGCCGTAATCTACCCACCGCCCTGTCCCTGCCTACTTGCAACGACCCGCCCTAGGCGACGGGGTACAACTGGGCGGCGGTCCCTACGCTGTCTAAGTGCACGGGAGAACAAACAGGGAACACGCAAGGGAAGGGGCAGTCGCCCACGGAACGCCGCGGGGAAACGGGGCGGTGAATGAGTAGTCCGGACCAGGATGAAGTGGAGTATACCCAAGTGAGCACAGAGGAGGAAGCAAGCCAGAGGCAAAGCAAAGCAGGTTAAGCGGAACTGCAGCAAGGCAGAAGCACGGCAGAAGCAGGCTGGAGCAAGCAGCAGTGGGCCAGGAATCCAGAAGAATTACAAGCACTGAGGAGGAGAACACAGCAGGTAATAAAGGGCAGGGGGCGGAGCTAACTCCGACTGACCAGGCCGAGATAGGCTCTCCCACTCCTGAGCCTGCCACCCTGGTTGGTGGGAGATGGTGTCAGTCGAACAGGTCTGGCCTCAGGTGTGGATTGATTAATCCCAGGAGTATACCTAGACGTAGTACCTGGCAGATCCCTAACAGTACCATTAGAACACTAGAGTGATGGCTGCTGGAAATGGGCCTCTTTACACCTATGTAGATATTGCATTAAAAACCAGACGTTTGCAGCTAGAATAGTCATTTAGCACATTAACAATGTATAGAGTATATTTCTGATTAATCTAATGTTATCTTCGTTGAAAAAAACTGTGCTTTTCTTTCAAAAATAAGGAAATTTCTGAGTGACCCTAAACTTTTGAACGGTAGTGTGTGTATATATATATATATATATATATATATATATAGATATATATATCTATATATATATATATATATATATATATATATATATATATATATATATATATATATATATAAACTACCGTTAAAAAGTTTGGGGTCACCCAGACAATTTTGTGTTTTGAATGAAAACTCACACTTATATTTATCAAATGAGTTGTAAAATGAAAATATAGTCAAGACATTGACAAGGTTAGAAATAATGATTTTTATTTGAAATAATAATTTTCGCCTTCAAACTTTGCTTTCGTCAAAGAATGCTCCATTTGCAGCAATTACAGCATTGCAGACCTTTGGTATTCTAGATTTACCACAAAGTTACAGTGTGAAGGTATACGTTTAAATTACTAAAGTGTAAATATTCTGCCTGCATAAACGTTTAAAATAATTATTTATTATCAAAATTATTAAAATTGGTAGGGCACAGAGTGCCAAAAGATCCAGGTATAGGCATTGGCAACCGGATCAAGAACGCACAGTGAGTTATATGTGAAAAAAGACAGTCAGCGCGCACTCATTCGTGAGTGCCTGAGATGTCAAATGTGAATTATCACATAAGCCCACTCAAAGTGCTTGCAAATATTGTTAGAGTCTGATTGCCACAGATTAGTTAGCAGGCACACTTCCCAACGCGTTTCTGCACCACATAGGGGAGCGTCCTCAGGGGTACGAGTTGCCTGATTATTATCGTAATGTTCAGAAAGTGCCTGTCAGCTGATATTCATCTGTTCATTTGGTGTGACGGCGCATACGAGACACTGATAGTGGTCTGGCACGCGCCAGGGAAACTCGGAAGTTTTAACAACCTAAGCCCCACCCACCAGGCATTGCGTAATATCGGGCCGTCCAATGGAAGAGTATTGTCAATGTGGGATACAGTACGTTGGTAAAATGAAAAGGGAGTTCAGACGCAGAATCCGGGACCATATATGTGATATTAAGAATAGAGCTGATACATCTGTCTCTAGGCATGTATGGGACTGTCATAAGGGAGACTCCTTTTAGTGTTAAAAGTTTTTTTTATCAATTAACAAAATTCAAGGTTAATGAACAGAAGAGAAATCTAAATCAAATCAATATTTGATGTGACCACCCTTTGCCTTCAAAACAGCATCAATTCTTCTAGGTACACTTGCACACAGTTTTCGAAGGAACTTGGCAGGGGGGTTGTTCCAAACATCTTGGAGAACTAACCACAGATCTTCTGTGGATGTAGGCTTCAACAAATTATTCTGTCTTTACATGTAATCCCAGACAGACTCGATGATGTTAAGATCAGGGCTCTGTGAGGCCCATATCATCACTACCAGGGCTCCGTGTTTTTCTTTACGCTGAAGATAGTTCTTAATGACATTGGCTGTATGTTTCGGGTCATTGTCCTGCTGCAGAATAAATTTGGAGCCAATCAGACGCCACCCTGATTGTATTGCATGATGGATAAGAATCTGCCTGTATTTGTCAGCATTGAGGACACCATTAATTCGGACCAAATCCCTATCTCTATTTGTTGAAATGCTTCCCCAAACTTGCAAAGAATCTCCGCCATGCTTCACTGCTGCCTGCAGACACATTATTGTACCAGCCCTTTGGCGAACAAACTGTCTTCTTGTACAGCCAAATTTTGACTCATTAGTGCAGAGCACATGCTGCCATTTTTCTTCACCCCAGTCCTAATGTTTTTGTGAAAGGTTGAGTCATGTGGTCTTGTTTCCACGTTGAAAATATGGCATTTTAGCCACAATCCTTCCATGAAGACCACCTGGGTTCCACTGGTTTCTGCCAGTTCTGAGCTGATGGCACTGCTGGACATCTTCCAACTTTAAAGGGAATTAAGCATGATGTGTCTTTGATATGCTGCACTGAGTTTCCTTGGCCAACAACTGCATCTACGGTGCTCAACATTGCCCGTTTGTTTGAGCTTCTTCAAAAGAGCTTGAACAGCACATCTTAAAAAATCCCAATCTGCTTTGAAATCTTTGCCTGGGAGAGACCTTGCTGATGCAGTATAACTACCTGTCTACTTTGTCTTGTTGCTGTGCTCAGTCTTACCATGTTGGACCTCTGACACGAAACGGTCTTCCACAACCTCACCTCTTTAGCAGAGTTTGTTCGTTCCTCACCCAGTTTTAAGCCTCCTACACAGCTGTTTCTGTTCCAGTTAATGAATATGTTTCAACCTACATATGAAAATGATAATTATAATCACTAGTTTGGTATAATTAGTTAATAATATACCTGACTATAATCCTACAAAATCCCTGACATTGTGTGAGTGTACCTAGAAGAATTGATGCTGTTTTGAATGCAAAAGATAGTCACACCAAACACACACACACACACACACACACACACACACACACACACACACACACAAAGTATATATTATGATATGGTAAGTTTTTGACTTTCGTAACTAAGACCTTAAAATGTATCCTCTCACTTCATATCTCACACCTTGTTAAATAAAAACCATACTTATTCCTTTACTGTAGTCTCTAGCATTTTCAGGAGGGGCTCCTTTTACAGTGCCACCATATCTGTGATAGAGGAGAGAGAGAAGGAAGACATGATCTGAAAAACGAGACAGCAGAGGAAAAGGTGCAGATAAGATTAGAGAATGTGCATATACGACCTTGAAAGAGAGAAGGAGACATTTTAATTTCTTCCTAACAGAGAAGGGAGCCAGAGGAGCTCCCCAGGGACCTCTGCAATATAAATGTCTGTTTTCTGTTTCTAATCAGATCCTGGAACATATTAGCATACAAGATGCTTTGACTCGAAACTATAGGAAAATCAGATTTTTTTTTCTAAATCTGTGTTCTCATCACAGTTGTAATAAAAGGGAAACAACATCTTCATGTTATCACGTACTTTTCTTTATAAGAGCAGATTCACTTTCCCACATTAAAATATTTAACAGTATGGGAATATTCCCTTACACATCTTGTTTCTATTAAACCATTACTTATCACAACTTCAAGAGATTTCTGTGATCCCTGAATTATTCCAGATGAGAAATCCAAAGTTTTTTTTGTTTTCTTTTTTATAGTGGCTTTGTTTTCCTGATTTTAAGTGACTTATTAAGGAACATGTCTAACCAGAGATAACCCCAATGATCTTATGTAACTAAAACATTTTTTGAATAAGAATATATATGCTTCAAAAGATACCTTTTCTTAGGATAATGAGCTGGATCCTACCGATCACTGAAGTGGAGAGGCCCATGATGCTTTTCCTAGAACCATAGTCATTTGGCTTTTAGCCCAGAGATTTCTGGATCTCTCTACTGTGTCATTGAGTCTCTCATTAAAATATTTTGTACTGTAATGAGCGTGCTCACAGATCCCTACCAATAATTACCTCAGAAATCTCTTAATGTCACACCAGAAGTTGCTTCACCCAGAGTGTAGTGCATTACGGCAACATGCAGCAAGGGGGTTGTGGTGGGGGGGAGGGTACAGCCTGGATTATTACAAGAACGAGCCACATTCTAGTAATCACATTTATTGCAAACACGCCTATAATCCTAAAGGCTACAACATATTGAATCAAATTTTTAACTGGAGGTACGCTTTGTGGAAGTTGCCATTTTAGGACCTGTAAGGTGCGTGTGGCATAACCTGCAGACTCTGATGTACTATGCGTATCTCATAGTCCTCTGTTTCTTAGCAATCTAAGTAATAGAATAGCCTTCATTTTGCAGAACAGAAGACTGACGTGTTTCTTAAGAAATCGGTTTAGTTTTGGACACTTTTGATCCCAGAGTGGAGCTTAAAATGCTAGTGCACTACATACCATGAAAAACACTACTTGCTTTATTGAATTGAATAATGGCTTTAAACTGGGCTCACACAATTACAAAGGCTTCGCTAATAACTAATTACTAATTAAACATGATTAATAAGGATGAGCTAAGAGTTTGCCTGGAGTAATGACATTGGAGTATTGGCCATTGAAAATTGAGTTTTAAGTTGTGAGTGAGTGAATAATATGTTACGGATCAGGAATTTCAAGCAGTAATAGTCAATTATAACATGTCTTAACTAAACTATACTTTATTTTTATAATACCTTGACAATACCTAATGATCCTCAACTCTTGCATTCTAATCTATCTATCTATCTATCTATCTATCTATCTATCTATCTATCTATCTATCTATCTATCTATCTATCTATCTATCTATCTATCTATCTATCTATCTATCTATCTATCCATCCATCCATCCATCCATCCATCCATCCATCCATCCATCCATCCATCCATCCATCCATCTATCTATCTATCTATCTATCTATCTATCTATCTATCTATCTATCTATCTATCTATCTATCTATCTATCTATCTATCTATCTATCTATCCATCCATCCATCCATCCATCTATCCATCTATCATCTTTCCACTGTATCAATCAATCAGCCATCTTCCTACCATGTCTAGCCTATATCAAAAGTGTAAATATAGATATATAATATATGTATAAGATCAGAAAATTCTCTCATATGGATAATATTCTCTCATAACATGTTGATGATTTCTCTATAAAACTTTTTTTTCCTATTGAACTACATAAAACTAAACTTGAACAGTCTGGCATTTTTCTATGATGTTTTTCTTCTGAAACGTAAAATGTTTTTACAGTATTTAGAAGTAGAGTTTCAACTGAACACTAAATACAATAATCATTTGAGCTAAGATGTTGGGGGTGGTAGTGCATTTTGTTACACACATAGATCCACACAGCAATCTCTGTGGACCCACTAGGTACATTGAAAGCTTGTAACTGTTTCTAAACACTGTATAAGAATATATGAAACCTGTAATGCCAATATGGAGTACTTTTATCATCATAATATGACTAGTAGTTTTGTTCACTGTTCATTCACTGGAATTCATTGTTCTTCACTGTATTGTCTGACCATGTTTGAATCACTTAGAGCATTGGGGATAAAACAAGCAACAATGTCACAGTACGAGTACTTTGCTATCATGAAAATAATGGTACACATATTCTGCAATTGTTGCTCGTTAAATGGTTTATACAAAGATTCTTAGTAATGTCTCAGGTTTTAATAGGGTAATTAATCTTCTTAAGTGTAAATGCCAGTTTATTGGCCCAGCTATTACCCCTGGCTACAGAGTACTCCTTTGTGTGTTGTTATGTGCGCAGCTAAGTGATGAGAATACTCCGCTTGCCAAAGTTATGTTTTCTGCAGATCTGTTTATATTTCGGCGGCAGTTTTTATGCTTAGACTTAAGAGCAAGTTTCCAGTCACAGTCTACCAAGCAATGAGGATTACAGAGGTGAAATACATGAAGGTGTCATTGAATGTTATTAGAAAACTCTATTTGGTTTACTTCTTAGTTTTTAATTTTAAAATATATTTACACACCACAATAGAAGATTAGAAACAAGAATGTATAGAACTTTGATCTATATCTAATAACAGTTTTACTATAGTGATTGGATCTTTTGTAACTCATGACAGCTAAAACATAGCTGCAGTCATATTTTATATTACTCTGTTTTTCATTTCTAAATATTCTAATGTGCCACCATAACTAGTAGACGTTTGCATTGTCCATCTTCTCCGTAAGCAGTTTTCTGGACAAATACCTTAAAACTTTGAGAGGATAAACCAAAACTGTGGGGGGTTTCACTGTTTCCTAGCAGCTAGGAAATTTCAGTTCATGACTTAAAATTGCTACAATGGGGCAGATTTACTATTCCAAATGTGCCAGAATTCTGGTGTAAATCCTGTGCTCCACATTTATTAACTGTTTTAGACACTTTTTGCGCCTCGCTTGACAAGGAGTCGTGTCTTAGTGGGAAAAGGGGATATGGTCTAGTAGAAAGGGGATATTGCGCAGAATACTAGTTTAAACTAAGCAAACCAAGAGGAGGTATAAGGAAGAGAAAGGTGTCTAACATGTTCAGCTAGATGCTTTGATACATTTACTGCATCTTTTGACTGCCTTGTCTGAGTTTACACTGCCTAAAACCTACTAAATCTGCTCTATATATTTTGGACAGCCTGGCATAACAAACTTGAGTTTAAAGTGAGTGTTCACCCTTATATACACAATTTTTTTTTTTTAAAAGATCTAAATAGGTTCATAATTCTCTGCGGATTAAATTTATTATTTCTTTATATTTGTCAGGGCTCTGTTTTTCTGATAAAGAGCTCCAAATCTCCTGCATACACATAGCGTTAAATTATAAAATTCTGGTTTCTGGCAGTTACCGCTTACTGCACACTGTATTATTAGTTACATTTATAAGCTGTATACATGTATAAACACAAACTCCCTCTAGTGGTGGTGAAAAGCAGCCTTATTTTTCTCATTTTAAGGTGTTGTCCCATGATTCAATATTACATTTTTCTGGTGTTCTTTTGATTCACTCTCAGAACATCCACCTAACATGTCCAGTGCTGGTGGTTACACATGCTCAGTAGCTCAGTCCCACTGCCCGCGATCTCTTGCTGTTGTGCAGGCGAGTCAATAAGATCGGCATACTAGAAGTAGATTTTTCTTACCAGCGTTGAACATATTATATATGTGTTCTGAATAGGAAATCAAAAGAACACAAGATGGTGCCATAACATTAAAACCACTGACAAGTGAAGTAAATAATATTGATAACAGGTAACGACGTCTCAGATGCTAGTAGTTTTTTTTCCTTCTTTTCTTCTCCATCCGGTCCAGAGCTCATGATGACTTCTCCTGGCCATGACCCATTTCTGCAGCCCTTAAATATAATATCACCATGCACTGCACCCCTGAATATAATTGTGTCACACACTGTAAAGTAAAGCACCACGTACACAGTGCCCCCTGTAGATAGCGCCACACACACACCCCCTGTAGATAGCACCACACACACACACACACACACACACACAGACACACACACACACACACACACCTGTAGATAGCGACACACACACCTGTAGATAGCGCCACACACACAACCCCCTGTAGATAGCGCCACACCCCCTCTGTAGATAGCGTCACACAGCCCCCTATAGATAGCATCACACAGCCTCCTATAGATAGAGCCACACAGCCCCCTATAGAGCCACACAGCCCCTATAGATAGAGCCACACAGCACTCCCCCCTTGTAAATAGTGCCACACAGAGCTCCCTTCCTTATATATAGTGCCACACAGCGCTCCCCCCTTGTATATAGTGCTACACAGCGTCGCTACACTGCAGCCCTGGGATGACATTTTATCCCATATGACTGCTGCAGCCTGTGATTGGCCTGTTATTGGCTGCAGCGGTCACATGGGGTGAAACGTCATCCCAGGAGGCCGGCCCGGACGAAGAAACAGAATTCTGGGCAAGTATAAGATTTTTATTTTTTCTAAATTGTGTTTTTACATAACATCTGTTATTTCTTGCGGGTTTTACCTCCCCATTGAATTAAATGGGGAAAACCCGGAACAAATAAGCAGTGATTAAGCAAATACAATTGACATGCTGCGGGAAAAAAAAACCGCACCTAAACGCAAAATAAGTTCTTGAGGTTCATGTGTTGGAAGCAGGAAAAATGGGCAAGTGTAAGGATTGAGTGACTTTGACATTGGCCAAATATTGATGGCTAGACGACTGGGTCACAGCATCTCCAAAACAGCAGGTCTTGTGGGATATTTCAGGTATGCAGTGGTTATTACCTACCAAAAGTGGTCCAAGGACGAATGACCAGTGAACTAGCGACAGGTTCACGAGTGTCCAGGCTTATTATAAAACCAAGTTTGATCCATGGAGGCCCCACCTCGCAAATTACAGAACTTAAAGGATCTGCTGCTAATGAATCATTGCCAGGTACCACAGTACATCTTCAGAGGTCTTCTGGAGTCCTTGCCTTGACGGATCAGAGCTGTTTTGGCAGCACGAGTGGAACCTACACAATATTAAGCAGGTGGTTTTAATTTTATAGCAAATTGGTGTATGTCACAGCAATACCTAGATACAAGAATGTTTCTTTTTTATTGATTCCAATTGAAAAATTTGGTATGTTTTGTCTGATTGTGGGATGTTTATGCAGGGGATTGGTCTAAAATTAAAATATCTAAAGAAATTAGTCAGCACAGAATGTTCAATCTAAAAATGAAGTGGTATTAGAAGGTAGACGTTCATTTTAAAGGGATTTCCCCACCATATAAAGTGATGGCATATTGCTGATTGTTTGTTACAAGGTTTACTAAAAAAGAAGCATTCTAAGTCTAAAGTGCAGTGAAGAAATAGCTCAAAGAGAAAAAAAGAGAATGGTGCTTCATGGTGTAATATGTTAACAGGCGGTAGGTTAGTATGCTCACCTTCTCTTCTATCTATTGATGCATGTAAAATATTGAAGCTGCTGTCATCCTTCCCTCCGGGTCTTCGGTAGTGCAAATACCTTGTCCATATACGGAATACTTGCAGACTATTTTATATTTTTTTTTAACAAATGTTTTTATTGTGATTTTTACCATAAACAACTCTTTTACAATGAAACAGAAACATCAAAGTGACAAGGACATTGTGATAATAACAACGAGCGATACTATAGCAGAAGATGAAGCTAATCCTGTGCACAAAAATCAGAAGTATAGAGGTGTCTGCCATGTCAGTAGCTAGGTAAGGAACAATGCCCCTATCAGTACAGTAAATCATAAGAAAGAAAATAATAAAATAACAACAAATCAAAAATCAAACAGCACTTTACTCAAGTGCAAGCAAAAGTTCCTAGGAGGAACTTAGAGCCAGCCATGCTCCCCACATTCCCCAAAACACCGCCACCTAGCAAATATTGTATACCCGATTCTCTTGCGGTAGGTACAGGTATAAATGCCCCAGAGTGAATTAATGGGAAACCTGTGGTCCCGCCTAACAGGTTCCAAACACGTAGTTCCGGGTTTCACATATATTGTTATTATGACATCGGTGGTGATCCCATCAATGCCCTTTCCTGGCACCACACAGTGTTCTGGAAATTGGTTTTGATAGCCTCCCTAATTTGTTGTGGAAGAACAGATATAAAACTACCCCTTACGTATTGAGGTTTCCGTCCAATCCATATTGAACAAAAATGTGAATTTATCCAAAAACAATTGGAACGGCGGCGCTCATTTTTGCAACCATGTGTGCAAAATAGATTTTACACCCGCTGCCGCTATCATATGTAATCATTTACCTGCTCCCCATGTATAGTTATAACATCCCTTGTCCAGATATCCAAAAATAGCCCACAAGGCATCATTGCAGACTATTTCTATCTAAGTCTTGAGTCCCGGACAGGGGAAAGATTTGTGCGGGGATAGCCTCAACTGATGCATTATAACAGGCGCATCAGCTGTGTGACAAGGTCCGTATGTGTTTTCATTCACTAACATCATGTAGATGTTGACATTGAACTGTTATATCTGACAAAAATGTGCGGTCTTTTTCCTCCTCTCTGCAGGTTTCTGTAATATTTCTCTTACTATGTTCGGTGGGTGGGTAGACCCTACCTGTTTTAGAACTGTACTATGTGCTTTGAGCCAATCAGATGTATTCTCCTGCTTCTCCCTCTCCCCTCTCACAGCATGAGTATCCACAGACATGCTGTAATATCATCATCCCCTCTCTCAAATAGACACTGAGGAAATTTATACTGCTGCATTTTTCGCCTCCTGTGTAGTATTTCCTGTTTCTTAATATATACAGAGAGCCGGCAGACTGGAAAAAGGGACCTACAGGTTGCTGATGATACCCTTTCCCTATTAAGAGATAATACAAATTTTCTTACGTGCACTACCGAATTATGCAAAACAAATTATAATGATAAGCACACCTATTTAGGTTTTAGGTGGAGGTTTACTTTGTCAGTAATTCCTATCTTACAAGTACTGTATCTGATTATCCATAGCTAATAATAATGATACTTAAAAAAAAAAAAAAACAACGATAATTTGATAACGTTTCCTATAAAAATAGATGTTTACCTATCACCCATATGACATTGTAGCGTCCATAGCCGCGGACCGTCGGGTTTACTCACCTCCCGACGGCCGCAGCCATGGATCTTTGAGCGCTGGCTTGCATCTCCTTCCCAGGGGACACCAGCGCTCATTAATCTTCGGTCCACTGTGTCCCGTAGGGTGCGTGCGTACACTCATGCCCGGCCTTAAAGGGCCAGCGTGCGCACATGTGGAAATTATCATCATCAACTGCCCATGATTTCCTGGACTATAAAGAAGGGCCCTGCCCTTCTGATCCTTGCCTGAGCGTTGTTAATATATCCCATGTCAGTCTTGCAAATGGTCCCTTAGTGTTTTCCCGTTCCTGTTGTTACCCGTATTCTGCTACCTGTATCCTATATGCCGTGCTGTGTTCTTGTTCCTGAGCCTATTAGTGTTGGAGTCGTGTCCTACTGCACCTGCTGTAGTTTGCCACGCCCAGTGTCTTCTCCCACGCCCAGTGTCGTCTGCCACATCCAGTGTCTTCTGCCACATCTAGTGTCGTCTGCCACGTCTAGTGTTATCCGCCACGTCTAGCGCAACCTGCTGTACCCACCTCCAACCGCGCTGAAGCCTCGGCCACTGTCTGCACTATCTCAAGTACCCTTGTGTTACGGACTGCTAGGGACTCTTGTATAGACTGTGACTAGGCCAACGGGTCCACATACCCTGTGATCGTGACAGACATTACAAGAAGCAATCAAGAAGTGCACAAATGAAACAGTTTAGATTAGTATTTAAATGAGAACAAATTACTATATACAGAAATGAAAAGAGATTGTGTTTATAGTCAATAATGTGCAGATAATCTTGTAAAATTGCAATTAGCATGAAATAGGAATATAAGTATGTTTCTATATATTCTGTAATGAATTATCTTTGGCAGGATCTCAGGATATCAGACAACTCTGATTTGGCCTGCATATCCCTATAATAAGCATAATGCTGCTTGGCTCCCTTTGCAAGTATGAAAATAATATTTATTTAATTACATCTATTCAATGTAAAATGTATGGCACACAAAAAGTAACAGCTCTATAATAACAAGGGATACATCTATCAAAAGTAATTTAAAGAGAAATCCATCCTTTTTTATTTGCTAGCTTCATAGAACTAAGTTAAAAAGGAAAATTATACATATACGCAATTAGAACTGAGATATAAAGGGTTTGTCCAGGACTATAACATATCCTTTGGAAAGGTTAACAATGTTTGATCAGTGGGGTCTGATCCCGTGGATCAGCACAATGAAGCAGCTGTTGCACTCCTGAGAGCACCACGTTTTCATTGTTGTTCACGTTGGCACAGAGACTTGTCCAAATGAGCAGTTATTCCTTGTATTACAGTTCCTTTGAATTGGACGAGCTGCAGCTCATAGTGTGCTGATCAGCATGTGTTTCAGACCCCCACCAAATAAACTTTGATGGCCTTACCTAAAGATAGGTCATAAATGTTATAGTTCTGGAGAAGCCCTTTAATATGGGGCTGCATAATAGGTCCTATGAATGGTACACGCTCTACAACTGTTTGGAGAAGTACAGCTTTTGAGTTGCTGATGCAGATGAGAGAATTTCCCGAAATTCATTTTGGCTTCGATTTGATTGTATCGGCCATCCGATTTTATTTGGTCCAAATAAATTCGCTGCAAATTGCAAGTTCCCCGATTGCCCTGAAAACTTGTGACTGATTCACTGATGTCTTCTAGGACTGTATTCAATCTCTTCAATTTCATTTTGGGAAGGCTACCTGCAAGGCATTATGGGAAAGTCCGTCCGATGTCATGTGATGTCATGTGATTCTGGTGGCTGCAATTCATGCAACCTAGACGTTTCTGATTTTGCAGAACCCAAAACTTTTGGGAAATTCGACCGAATTCAATTTGCATACGATTAATTCACTCATATCTAGTTGCTAACTATTCCACAAGGACATGTTCACACAAGGATGTTTTCTTCTTTAATTAAGTCAAAGCCAAGATTGGATCCAAGATGGAGTAAAAGTATAAAGGCCATATACTTTCTCCTCATTTGTGTATCTATTCCGTGTTTTGCTAAAAAAAACTAATAAGACAAAGGGAGAAAAATCTCCAGCTCACCAACGCCTGACACTCCGACCTCACACGGGTCTCCGCAACGGTCCACGGTGGATAGTAGAAAAAATAGAGAAAATGATCCAGCGATCTAATGCTTGTTCAAGTCCTCTAGGGGCACTAAAATAAAATGTAAACATTTGTAAATAAAATTTTTATTAATGTACAGTACAAAAAACCTTTTCCATTTTTTCCCTTAAAGTAATGTAAAAATAAAAAATAAGAAAAATATACCAGAATTGCTGTGTTTTGTTCACCTTAGCTCCCTCAAAAAAATGGAATAAAAAAAGTGATCAAAAATTCGTAGTATGTGACCCAAAATGGTACCAATAAAAACTAAAGCTGCAAAATACAAGCAGACACACACAACTCTATCGATGGAAAAATAAAAAAGTTATGGCTCTCAGAATATGGTCGAAAAAAATAATTTTTTTAACATTGTTTTTTACTTTGTAAAAGTAGTAAATCATAAAAAAAATAATTAAATTTGGTATCGCCGGAATCGTATTGACGGTCAGAATAAAGTTAACATGTTGTTATTATCGCACGGTGAACGCCGTAAAAATGAAACCTGAAAAATAATGGAGGAATTGCTGTTTTTTTTACTAATTCACCCCACAAAGATTTTTTTTCCATTGTTTCAGTAGATTATATGGTACAATAAATGGTTAAAAACAAGCCCTTATATGGCTATGTCGATGGAAAAGTAAAAAAGTTATGACTTCTGAAAAACGGAGAGGAAAACCAAATAATTATGGCTGCGACGGCCCTCAGCTCACGGCCATCTAGCATCTATTGCTAATTTTTCTGCAGATTTCCTATATCAATGTGATAGCTGTAAAGAAAAACTCTGAACTGCTGTTCATAGCTCGCAGCGGCAGCTCAGGTAAGATTAAGATAATGTTAAGATTATGTAAAGAAAATACAATAAAAAAAACATAACATACAATAATAAAATGAAAACAATAGATAAAAATTACATTAAATGAATATATTTTAATATCTCCTTTTGATTAGTAAAGAAATATATTGGTTATACACAGTCGAGTCACATTATTATGACCACCTCCTACATTCGACATCAGCAGCGCGTAGCACATGAAATGATGTGTCGGGCGCTAACTTGGTGCATATATATGGTGTGTGATAGGCTGTCTGAACACATATCATTCATTGTTGCCATGGGCAAAAGGGGCTATTCATCAGAGTTGCAAAAGGGGTGATTATTGGCTTTCGGGCCAGGAGTGGCAGCACAGTTTGTGAACTGTTCGTGTACTGCTGTGGTGAAAGTGCATCATAAGTGGACAAATGGCACCATTGGGAACAACCGACGTGGAAACTGCGGAGCACCACGTGCCATTGATGCGAGAGGTGAACGTTGGCTGCAAAGGTGCACGAGGGCCGAACGACGCGTTACAGTGGAGCAGCTCACCATTCTACCAGGCGTGTGTCTAAAACAACAGTTCTGTGAACCCTACTGCGTATGGGGCTCCGAAGCAGACGGATGGTCACTGCTCCTCAAAGGTGCATCGGAAAAAAATGAAAAATGGATTTGGACCACCGATGATTGGAAAAGGGTTGCTTTCTCAGATGAGTCGCGTTTTCTACTTCATCAAACTGATGGACGTTGGTGTGTCAGGTGAGAAACATCAGAGAGCAAAACGCCCTGCAACCATTGCAGGAAGAACACAAGCTGGGGGCGGCAGCGTTATGGTCTGGGGAATTTTTTCATGGCATTTTCTGGGCCCACTCATCCATGTGGAGGCACTCTGAACTGATTTGGGTATGAATCCACTGTTGCAGATCACGTCCACCCATACATGCTGTTTGTCTTCCCTTGGGCAGATGGAATCTTCCAGCAAGACAATGCGACATGTCACACGGCTAGAAATGTCCAACAGTGGTTGGAAGAGAATGACCAAGACTTCCAAGTACTTCCCTGGCCCCCTAATTCGCCAAACTTTATCCCAATTGAGCATCTGTGGGACCACCTCGATTGTCTTGTTCGCTCTATGGTTCCACCCCCACGCACCCTCCAGCAGATGTGGGATGCTCTGCAGTCAGCATGGCTCCAGATACCTGAAATAACCTACCAGCACTTTATTCAGTCGCTCCCAGCCCGTCTAGCTACTGTCCGTGCTGCACATGGTAGTTACTCTGGATATTAGCTGGTGATCATATTAGCCTAGTATTTAGGCTAATTCTTCTTAATATATTGCTAAATGATATTTTACAAGGCCAAAGAAAGCAACATTTCTGTATTTGCAGATGACACTAAACTATGATGGGTAATTTACACATAAGAGGATAATATTAAACTATGGCAAATTACAGGGGACTTGTCAGCAGGGTACCTATATTTAATTTGCTTTGTACATAGTACATGGATTGAAAACAATGCAAATATGCTTGACCATAATATTCTCTTCCTGGGAAGGCAGCTGCTCCCTTGTAATGACTTGCCGTCCAGAATCAGCATATGCATAAGCACATGAAGTCCTTCCTGGGCAAAAATCGAGCAGAATTGTAGCATACTGTGCCGGGCAGCTGTTGCCAAGGCAAATAACATAATTGGATGCATCAAAAAGGCCATAGATTTTTGCAAATACACCAGAAAAAACAATCATAGTTTTACCTCTAGATAAATCACTAGTCCGATCCTGGGCCCCAAGGTATAGAGAAAAAGTCTACCAAAGATTGCCTCCTATATTAATTATGGGAATGAGAGGATTACAATATTAACATTTAAAAAAATGGCGCTTTTTATTATAGGGGAAAAAAGCATCCTAGGGCAGTTTTCTTTTTGAGAAGGTTCAATATACCAAAAACATAATAGATTGTTCCACAGTATAATATTCTCTGATATGACTCAAGCATTAGGTACTAAGAAAACAACTAAACAATATAATCCAAATAAACAAATTAAAGATGGTGAGCCATACATCATGATTTGGCAACATGTCTTAGACATCATCTTTAACATTGGACAAGTTTGATAAAATGATCTGTGACAGGCTGTCAGATACAAGCTGCTGAGTGGACAAATGAAAGAGTTGTCTAGTCAATCAACATGAAGTTCACACGACAAGCTGTGCCTTGGGCCTGTCAATCACACAAGATCTCCTCCAGCGTATGTACAATGTAGGAGCATTGCTCATGTTTTTTCAGTGTTGGCTGCCTAATGATAGCATGTTCGGAATAGCAGCTGGTGATTGTCAGTAGTGAGCAGGGGTAATATAGGGTAATCTTGACCTTGCCGATTCTAAAACCTGTAGATCATGGCAGAAGCCATTCAATAGATTATGAGTGACATAATCAAACAAATCCAAGTAATGGAGAGTCATTTTGTATCATTATCCAAGTAAATGTATTTTTTTTACTGATCAATGTCAATATTAATACCATTAGCTGACTACTGACAAGACAAAACCAATACAAATGATCCGCTGGATCTGAGGCTAAGAAGGCATAGCATATTCAGCTCAGGTTAGCCAATTTATTTAGGGCTACATGCTTGTATCATTGAGCTACGTCTTCCTGGAGGCTCTTTATTTCTTTTATATATATATGGAGTATTGGAAGGAAGTTGAGGCCCAGGATAAGAGTCACATGGACTATCTTGTTTTGGTATGACCTTTCGACAATAAAAAATGTTTAATACCTCTTGCTTGTTGACTTCAAAAACAATTATTTGTTGGAATGTATTGTCTAGTCTGAATCTGGAAAGTCTCAGTATGTATATGTAAAAGCATTATAATTTAAAATGCTATATACTTTTCCATCTTTGTGGCTGTTTTATGCAACTGGTTCGCTTTTGGATGATTTCTATAAGGGAACAGTCCTTTGTTCATAGGAACTATTGCAACACTTCTACTATCCATATATTTCCTATGAAGCTATAGAAGTACTTATGCAGGATATATTTAAGGAAACCAGAGTACGGGTCAGTTCACACCTTGCATAAATACTGAGGATTTTCCACAACAGAATTATTCACGGAAAATTTGCAGCATAATACAGTACCAGCAAAGTGGATGAGATAGAACAAATCTCATCCACATGCTGCGTAAATACTGAGTGGAAAAAACGCTCAAAAATTTACATGACCTGCAGAATTTTATTGTCAATTGTATTTACGTAAAAACTGCTTATTTGTTGCAGGCTTTCCCCATTGAATTCAAATAGCAGCAAAGCCGTTGCAAAAAATGCAGAAAATATAATCTTATTCTTACCCAGAAGTCTGTTTCTTCCTCCTGGCCGGCCTCCTGGGATGAAGTTTCATCCCATGTGACCGCTGTAGCCAATCACAGACTGTAGCGGCGGTCACATGGGATAAGACGTCATCCCAGGAGGGCGGCCTGGATGACATCAGAGGGCCGGCCTGCTGGGATGATGTTTCATCCCATGTGACGACCGCTACAGCCAATCACAGGCTGCAGCAGTGTCCTGGGATGAAACGTCCGCAGCGGACAATCTGGGCTAAAAACTGCACCACAGTTTGGTGCGTTTTTTTGCCCGGGATACCCTGCGGTCACCAGGGCGGATACACAGTGTAGCTTTACGCAGAATATCCGCCCAGTGTGAATTCAGCCTACTTGCTTTATGCCTAAACATATTACATCAGATAATAGGGCTCTGTTCACACTGACGCTGGTCTCTTGATTCTGTTAGTGCTGTTACAAGTCAATAGGATCCATAAAGATTAGTTGAGATCCATTTCATAAAGGATCTGTCAAAGCTGTCACAGCCCTGTTATGAATGGATGTCATAACCCTGATGTGAACAGGCATGTTTTTCTTAGATGGATAAGTAAAGCTCCACCTATTCAAAGGATAGATTAATACTTAGATACAAATATATCCAGGTGTCTAATAAGCATCTTTTAACTACAATACTGCCTTCCTGTATTTTTCACCACCCCATTTGTTTCTGTAGTCTGTTCCAAAATCACTTTTGCTGTATAGGAGTGAATAACACGATCTTGTTGATGGACTTGTGAAGTTGGAGCTTCCCTTTAAACGGTCAATAGATTTAATTTTTTTTTGTACTATTCGTTTTAACTTCTATTTTCTTGCGCTGTAGTGTGTAGTGTCATCTGGTAGTCACTTCAATAATACACCTTACCCAAATATTAAAGGCATTTTAAAGTTATACATATATATCTATATATATATTTTTTTCAAGGCAGAGTGGTAACAACTGCGCCGTTTCTAGCGGTCAATCGCGTTTCTTAGCGCCATTTCGCAGTAACCAGCATATTACAGTACCTGAGGAAGGTCAAGGATTTGACCGAAACGTTGCACTGATACTGGCCAGAAAAATATATAATCTTTCATATTATTCCAATTGGTGTGCATAGTACTTTCTCTGTACTGATTTTGGGTTGGGTCCCTACTTATGCACCCATCAGAAAACCTAGTGCTATCTGAACCTCGACGAAACTGTTAGCTACACATTACTTGTTTTTCTCTGTTTAATTAAACTGGAGGGTATTAACTTTCTCTTCTGTCTTAGTCTTAATCTGCTTCCATTCACTGGGTGTATCGCCTGTTCTCGCATCAACCTTAAATACTCCAAGTACAGGAAGCAAGTGACAGCTATTCTGCTGTGATTAGATAGTTAATTAAGGAGAAAGCAGGTGTGGATGGATCTATTCAACTAATGAATATGGTCTGAACATAAAAGCAGTTGATATTGGAGAGCTTGCAGGTGGAGCAGCGATTTATTTGTTTTAAATTGCATATGAGGAAAAAGAAGAGTTTGAAATATGAAAATTATACTGCTGTTAACACAGGCACGTATATATGGAACACAGTCACCATGATTATAGTAACATGTAAAATTGTATTCATTTTTATCATCATCGACTATTTGTAAGTAGCAGTTAGATATGTACTGTAGCTATGCCAATTCATACTATGGAATATGCATCCAAAAATGATAAACAGTTCATTACAAAAATAATTTTATGCAATGAGGATACATTTCTATTTTATTTTATGGATCTTGAACAATGTGATTGCTCAGATTTATCAAAATTCTGTATACTGTATATTGACTAGTCAATTACTGTATTTAAAGGAGTTGTCCCACGATTAAATGTAAAATTTTTCTGTTAGAGAACACATTTCTCAATTGAAATCATTTTCAAAGACTGCTCCTGTGTCTAGATATTGCTGTTACATACCGTATTTTTCAGACTAAATCTTGCTAAAAAGTCCCTGCGTCTTATAGTCCGCAGTCAAGGGACCTGACCGCTTCATTACTTAACCCCTTCCCGACCCATGACGTTCCCGGCACATCTTGGAGCGGGGTGATGTATGGAGCGTGCTCACGCGCTGAGCCCGCTCCATACCCTGCAGGTGTCAGCAGCTGACATGCTGCTCTAACGGCCAGGAACAGAAATGTCGCTGTTTCTGGAGGTTTAAAGGGGTTGTGCCATAAAACACATGTATCCCCTATCCACAGCGATAAGGAGAACGGGGACCGAAACTCACCAAGAGCGCTACATGAGAAGCTGTGACTTCCGCGTTCTGTGTCCGGCAGCTTCGTAGAGATGAATGGGATTCTTCTGCACATGCGCGAGCGGCTCTCCATTGATCTCTATGGAGCTGCGGAACAAATAAGCCGGACACAGAACCCGGAAGTCCAGGCTTCTCATGTAGCGCTCTGGGTGACTTTCAGTCCCCTGTTCTCCTTATTGCTGGGGGTCCCAGTGGTCGGACCCCCAGCGATCCCACATGTAGCCTCTATCCTGTGGATAGGGGATACATGTGTTTTATGGCAAACCCCTTTAACTAGTTAAATGCCGTGGTCAATGAAGGACATTTATGACATATCCACAGGATAATTCCAAAAGAAATAGTAGGACAACAGCACACGTCTCCAAATCTTCAAAGTGGTTTTATTGTCAAGACATCCACAATAGACAGGCTGGAATTTACATCATGCCGGAGTGGGTTTGCCTGGCTTGACAGCGTGCACCGCACCAGGTTACGGGACTTGTGCTGCTTCAAAAATCCTTTTTTTCTTGATATCCACAGGATAAGTCATAAATGTCAGGTAGATGTGGATCCCACCTCTGGGACCCGCACCTATCTCTAGAACAGGGCCCCTAAACCCCGTTCTAGCTTTCTGTACTCTCCCGTAGTAGTTACGGGAACAGCATAGCTCGCATGCTACTCTACTTCCGTAACTGCCATTTACTACTATGAGAGTTAGGGAAACAGCGTAGCTCAGTGAGTTACGCTGTTTCAGTAACTCCACATGTAATCAAGTGGCTGCTGGTTCAAGTACCCTAGGGGAACTAATAAAATGTGTAAAAAAAAAAAAGAATGTGGTGAAACAGAATAAATTATTTTTGAACAAATAATTTTTTTCCTATTTTCCGTTGTCTAAAACCTGGGTGCATCTTATAGTCCGAAAAATACGGTACTTGTTTTGTGCCCCCTTATGTTCTTTTGATTTTCTCTGCGAATTCTGGAAATATTTTATTCATATTTTTTATACATGTATAATTATTTGTAATGAATTCTCTCAATCTGACATATCCCAAGATGTATGATGCAAACTGTTAAACAAACACATATAAAAAAAAACACTTTACTCCGACCGATGCCATCTGTCAGCCACTCATTGCCCAAAGTCTCCCAGATTAAAAAACATATACAATACGTGTAACCTATACATTTTTTACTAGTTGGCAGTGACGGATGCCTCTGACAGATGTCATCTATTGGCCATCTATCGCCTATAGACTCCCATATTAAAAAAGTATAGGTTTTTTGCTATTTATAAAAGTTACTTTTCATTGTATGATTATCGTACATATAAAAGAAGAAGTAAAAGTCAGAAAGGGGAACACAAGGCATAAGTGAGGGGAGAAAAAGAAAAAAGGGGTTGGGGAAAGAATGAGTTGAGCGTGCAGGAACACATTACCCATGGTGCACATTTAATTCCCATTAGGTGTAGTTTACACAGCGTTTTTTGTCAGGCTGAAAAAAAAAACTTTTTTTCTGCCTCCTATTGATTTCAATGGAAGATCAGAGGCGGAACCCGCTCAAAGAAATAGCATGCCGTTTTTTTCCATGGGTGGCCAAAAGCTGTCTGGAAACAAAATGCTTTTGCCTCCTATTGAAATCAATGATAGGCGATTTGGGGGATTTCCTGGTTTCCGTGGCAAAATTAGTGCCAAAAATTGCTGTGTGAAATGACCCATAATGGGAAAAAAGCCTTGTATTAGACGATATCACTTTCCCTATACAATAACCAAGGGGACCATAGGGTGAGAAAAGTCTCAGATCTATCGAGCATCTGAGCTACAAATTGCTCCATGCGGGAAAAAAACAACACATTCACATGCCACAAATTCAGAGATAGGAAATGTGGTAATAGACTGTCAAAATTTAGGAATAAGGCGCCGTGCTGCAGCCAAGAGGTGTCTGAGTGAGACTTTTTTGTAGCGGGTAGCAGATCCTTCACAAAATGCAATGAAGAGCCACAGCCATGGAGGGAGAGACATCCGAATGTGTGACCTTATTGTACTGATCTAACACAGCCAACCAGATCGGTTGGACTGCCAGGCAATCCCACCTTATATGAGTGTATTTGCCAACCACTAGTCCAGAGCACCAACATGTAGCAGGAGTAGACGGGTACATGGTATAGAACCTATTGACCTTAACCATCTAGAGAGAATTGTATAGCGCTACTCCTAGGTCTAGCAGGAAATGGAAGATTTGTGGGTCAATATCCGTACTTTCAAACAATCCTCTGCGGAATGTGACCAATGAAGTTCCATTTCCCATTTAGAGAAGCAAAGAAAGTCACAATCAGGATTCTGACTTCTCTGAAATAACCCAAAGGAAAATACACCTTATGTAATGGAGGATACTTCTGGAGACAAAAATGTTCAAATTATGGAGCTGTCTATGGACATCGACCTGTGTTGATGACCAATAAAAACTCTCTGATTGACAGTGTAAATACCATGTGGACATCGTAACCGGTATCTCCGGATAAAAGGCAGATAGGGGTTTTACACCATTGGATGACAAAAAATGATATAGAACGGGTCTGGCTTGGCAAGGAATCCCCAAAATATCCTGTCCTCCTAAACTAGCCCTAAAATGTGAATAATCATACAGAGGCATAAGGAGACCAGGGATCGAGGTCAAATGTAAATCCCTAAATTTATCCCAAAAGCGAGGCAAGTGTCTAGTGAGCAAACGGATGCCACCTTGTCACAACGGGATGCAGTAGGTAGCCACAGAGTCGCCAAGGGATCCTTTAGAGACAAGTTTGATTCCAATTGAACATATCGTTTAATCAACTGATGATGAAAGAGATCCAGAATACAGGTTTCCAGGGCGTCTCTGTGGTACCCTGCAAAGTTAGGTAACACCGCTTATTTATGCCTGCAAAGGAGACAGTGGAGTATTCGAAGGTGCTTATAATTCCAGACAACACAAGTACATAATGTTTTCAGCCATGCAAAAAAGGGCGCCAGCAGAGAAATGGGCAAAGTTTCGTAAAAATAAAGAAGACGTGGCAAAACATCCATTTTTCATCCGTTAACCCGCCCAAAACAAATTTACATTACACATGAGTATAAAGGGGGGGGGGGGGGACATGTCAAGTATTTCTGATTTAGGTGTATTAACCTTAAAATTACTAAGGGAGCAAAATAAATGTAATTCTGAAAGAATATTAGGGAGACCAGTGAGTGGTGAAGTGATATATAAAAAGAGATCATCCACATAAAGAGCTAGTTTATGTTCTGAGAGGCCAATTCGTAAGTCCTTCATGGAAGGGTTAGTCTATAAGGCCACCGCAATATGTTCCTTAACTAAAATGTAAAGAAGTAAGGGAAAGGGCATCCCTGGAGAGTGCCATTTCCAATTGGGAAAGACGAAGAGAGGGAACGATTTACTCGCACCTGGGCCATAGGAGTCCGATGTACCATGGTATCTTGTAGTCCCATCCCTCGCAGGGTCAGGTGGAGGAACTCCTAGCAGACCTGGTGAAAAGTATTTTCAGCAACTAGTGAAAGAAGACACATGGGAGCACCATCACGCCAGGCCCGAGAGAGAAGGGATATGATCTTAATAGTATTGTCTCTTGCAGGGGCGTAACTAGGAAAGACTGGGCCCCATAGCAAACTTTTGACTGGGGCCCCCCTCCGCTAGGTATCACACAACCCCCCCTTGCCTTGTAGATAGTGCCTCCCTATAGATTCCACCACACAGCGCCCCCTATAGATAGCACCATACACAGCCCCCTGTAGATAACGCCTTGTTGAATAGTTTGTTTTATGGCAGCGACACATAACATGTCTTGAAGGAGGTTCTCAATTGGCATGTAAAATTAGGGTGGGATGAGTCCTCTAAAGACAGAGAAAAATATAGAAGCCCACTTCAGACTCCACTGGTAGATCTAATAAAGAGTGTGAAATAAGAATCTAATCTAATCTACTGTACAAGGCATGAGCCTGGTAATAAAAACTATAGTCCTTAGAAGTGTAAAGGATCCTCCATACATCCAACAAACTTAAACGGAGAGGGTGTCTCTTTAAACAGTTTTATAATTTTGTTGGAGAGGGAAGACTTACCTGCAGAGGGATTTAGAGAAGAGAAGGATTTAGTGGCATATTCAAGTCCCCACTAAACACCTGGCAGAGAATCAGCAAAGGCCTCCAACATCTGAAAGCATTCTGAACCAAAACTGCTGCAGGCCCTGGCTGGCAAAATAAACATTAGCAATCACAAACTGGTGATTTGAAGATAGTAAAATTAAATGGTTTGTGAAATGCTATAGAAACTCCTTTCAATTTTGCCATGGGGTTCACACTGATGTAATACTTAAATGTATAATTTGGGAGTAAATCAGAGCGAAAGTGCGTTTCTTGGCGGAGAATCACGAAGGCCTTGCATTTGTGAATGTAATAGGAGATTTGACAAAATTTTTCAAGCTTGTCAAGATCTTTAGCATTAAAGAAGCAAAATGTTGTCTTACCCATTACACCCTCATGGAGTCATCTTACAGCAAAGAAGACCAAGGGGTAAAAAACAGTCATGCCCAGCAGATCAAGAAGTGGGACAAGCTGAAAGGGGCACATCCCCAGCCAAGAATCGAGTCTTATACACTGCAATGTAGCATACTGTAGCTAGAAGAATATTGGTGAAGACTGTGTGTACTTCAAGTGTTTGGTGGCAGAGGAGTAGAGCATTTAGGTCTCTCCTGGTGAACCACTTCTTGTCAAGGTCCCTATCCAGTCGGGTCTAACCATAAGGGAGGAGAGAGCCAAACTCGCAGGGACACCATAGGAAGTTCAAATGTGTAAAAAAAACCTGGAAAACCTCCTAGTTGACGAAAAGAGGCGGATTCCCCATCTTTGTGGGCTAGCAGCTGAAACTCGAAGCCCCAGCGGTAGGGTGCTTCTTTAGTTTTAAGGAGGGTGAGCTCCTGGGCTCTATGCAGTTACAGAGTGCGTCTAGCCGAGTCTGGCAGAAAAATTATTTAGGCTCCTGAAAAGTCCACTGTTCCTTTCACTCATGCTGCATTTATAAGCAACTCTTCGACCTGGTAAAAGCGGACCCGACAAATAACATTGGAGGGGCGGGAGTCGTCAAAGGACCTTGGGCTCAATGCCTAGTGTATACGGTCTAATTCAATTGAATTAACATCTTGGCTATCTAGTAGTAGGTAAAATAATTTCTGTGCTGTGATATTGAGGTCAGATGTGCTAAGAGATTCAGGTAGGCTGTGACTACGAATATTATTCTGACTTGCGGTTTTCTAGGTCTTCCAGACCTGTAGTGAGCTCTGCCAGTTTAGCTAAATTGTGCTGTATAACCACACGGTGGGATTGCATTTCCTGTAAAACAGAATCCTGAGCTTTTCAACATCCTCCATTCTAGTGGTGATTTCAGTTTTCAGAAAATTAAGCTCTTTTTTTCTAAGAGTCTTCTAATCGGCAGACAGCAATAAAAGTCCTGCTTAGTAGGTAGGACTTTTATGTATTTAACTAATTCCTGCAGATTCCATTCATCATCGCTGGAGGATGATGCGAGAGCTTGGAGCTTCGAACAGGGAGCTTCCAGCGCCATTTGCATCTCTCAGCCTGCCCCTCTGAGCAGGTGTGAAAGGAAGAAGATGGCGACCCATGCTGCTGGATCACCGTCGGAATGCGCTTCCAACTTAGTGAATCTCTCTGTTCTCCCCATGCAAGCTGTAGAGATGTTTAACATGGCACAATAGAGGTGGGAAGACAGGTGGGACATGGAGCTTACTGAACGTTCAACTCACTTCGCCACAGGCAAGTTATGCCCCCTATATGTGTTTGTTTTTCTCTTCCTCCCTGTTTTGAATGCCAGAATTTTCTGCATAACACATAATTGATTTCTTCAATTGTGCAGGCTAGTCAATAAGAATTTGTGCCCTACAAGTGGTTCTCTCACCAGTACTGAACACATTAATTATACATTCTGAGAGGGATTGAACCCCTTACTGCCGCTTTTATGGCTTTTATGACTTTGACAGGGCCCCATTTTTCAAATATGATGTGTCACTTTATGTGGGAATAACTTTGTAATGTTTTTATTTATTCAAGCGATTGTCTTTTTCGTGACACATTGGACTTTATGTTAGGCCTCATGCACACGACTGTAAAAACTCCCGTTATTACGGGTCGTAATTACGACCCGTAATAACGGGCTCATAGACTTCTATTGGCGACGGGTGCCTTCCCGTTTTCTCACGGGAAGGTGCCCGTGCCGTTGAAAAAGATAGAACATGTCCTATTTCAGGCCGTAATAACGGCACGGACAGTCCATAGAAGTCTATGGAGCTCTCGTAATGACGGGTGGCTACATGTGTGCACCCGTCATTACGGCAGCGTTGCTAAGCGACGTCAGTAAATAGTCACTGTCCAGGGAGCTGAAAGAGTTAACTGATCGGCAGTAACTCTTTCAGCACCCTGGACAGTGACTACCGATCAGTATAAACCTGTAAAAAATAAAAATAAAAGACGTTCATACTTACCGACAACTTCCTGCTTCCTCCAGTCCGGTCTCCCGCCCGTTGCCTTGGTGACGCGTCCCTCTCGACATCCGGCCCGACGTCCTGGATGACGTTTCAGGCCATGTGACTGCTGCAGCCAATCACAGGTCAATCACAGGCTGCAGTGGTCACATGGACTGCCGCGTCATCCAGGGATGTCGGGCTGGATGTGAAGAGAGGGACGCGTCACCAAGACAACGGCCGGGTAAGTATGAATTTCTTTAACTTTTATTACAGAAAAGGCTGTCCCTTCTCTCTATCCTGCACTGATAGAGAGAAGGGGCTGCCGATTAGTGCAGTGCTATTTTGCCGCCAAAAACGTGCTCGTAAATACGGGTGGAATACGTGTGACACCGGACCCATATTTACGGGCACGGGTTCGTAAATACTGGTGCAAAACGGGTGGAATACGTGTGACACCGGACCCGTATTTACGCCAGTATTTACGGGTGGGAAAAAATTTTCAAAATTTGCATTTCTATGCTTATTGACAGATAGTCATACTGCGCAAAATAATTATGAATTAACATTTACCATATGGCTACTTTAGGTTGGCAGAATTTTTAGAAGGCTTATAAGTTTAGCAGCATTTTTCAAATTTTTAAGACAATTGCCAAAACAGATTTTTTTGGAACCAATTCAGTTCTGAAGTGATTTTGAGGGGCCTATACATAAGATATTTTAAAAAGTTTGTCCCTCAAAGTATTTAAAATAGCATTTAGTACGTTTTTTTAACCCTTTTAGGTGTTAGAGATTAAACTTAAAATGGGCCGAGAAAAAGAAAAATCACTTTTTTTTCAATAATATGCAGCTTTAGCTGCAATTTTATTGTTTTTCCACAAAGAATATAAGAGAAAAAGCACCTTACAACTTGTTACACAATTTCTCCTGACTATATCAATACCCCATATGTAGTAGTAAACTGCTGTTTGGGCACACGTCAGGGCTCAGAATGGTAGGAGTGCCATTTGACTTTTGACGTTCAGATTCAGCTAGATTCGTTTTCAGGCGCTACATTGCATTTGCAGAGTCCCTGAGGTATAAATACAGTGAAACGCCTGAGAAGTAACTATTTTTGAAACTACATCCCTCAAAGCATTCATATAGGAATGTAGTGAGCACACATAGATTTTATTAGAATTTGGCCATGAAAATAAGAGGAACTTTTTTTTGTAGGACGAGGTGTAGTTTTTATTGGTAAGTTTTTGCTCACTTTATTTCATTTTATGGGAGGCAAGGTGACCAAAAAAAGCAGCCATTCTTGCATTGTTATCTATTTTTACGATGTTTATTATGTTGTATAAATTACATGTTAACTTTATTCTGCGGGTCAGTACGATTACGGCGATACCAAAATGATATAGTTTTTTAAGTTTTAATACTTTAACGCAATAAAAACACCTTTTAACCCCCTTAATGACCGAAACTGAAAAAGTCTTAAAAGCGAGCTAAGTTTTGCCTTTCTGCCTTTCAACAACCCTAGCTTTTTTATTTTTTCATTGATGGGAGAAATTTAATTTTTTTCCTGCATAGTTGGGGTACCACAAATTTACTGTGTAAGTTATGAAATTAATTTTTGTGACATGAATATAGCAAAAAACAACTATTTTTGGCATTTCTTTTTTTGTTTATTTCTTCTCCCGTTCACTTTTCATGTTAAATAACCGGTTGAATTAGTTCTTGAATTAATTCAGGTTATTACAGTTGTGCAGATATCTTATATGTGTTATATACTAAATAATGACTTTTTTTAAAAACTTTTTTTATTATATAAATTGTTTTGTATTCCCATGGTTATTTTTTTGACAACTTTATTTTTTACTTACACTCTTCAACATTGAAACTACAACACCAAGAAAAGCAAGCCACAAGGTTATGTAAATCGAGGAAGCAGCAGGTTTCGCTAAGATTTGCACATTTTCAAGCACCTACCTCCAATGACATGTGGGAGGGGCATAAAAGCCAGATTGAAAGCAAAGTTTTTTAGCCACATGAAACCTTGGATCAAGTGGTGTCGGATGATTGTGAAATGGCACGTTGACGTGCCAGTTATCACCACTTGTCGCAAACTGAGAGGGACAGAATCCTTGAACTGAGAGACCTTGGTTTATCAGTTCGGCAGATTGCTACGCGCCTAGGTCCAGAAGTCAGCACTGTTCATTGTTGCGTGTCCCAGAGGTTGGGAGAACAACAAATAGGAATGACAGCAAGAGGTGCACGGAGGCGAACCTCTGCACGAACAGATTGTCTGACTGGAATTATGGCTCGTAGTGATGCATTCCGTACTACAAGTGAAATTGGACATCACATACCAGGCCTAGGGAGGCAAAGAGTGTTGACACAAACCATCAGAATGCGTTTACACGACATTGGGCTACAAGCTACAGGTGTTCCATTGACCACACGCCACCGCTCTCAAAGGCTATAATGGTGCACAGCAAGACAGCAATGGAGGCTGGAATGTAAGTCTATCCACTTCACCGATGAGTCCCACTTTTGTCTCGGATGCAATGATAGTTGGAGATTTGTCTGGAGACTACGTGGGCAATGCCATGAAGAGGCCTTCCCAATGGATCGTCACACCATTTCTACTACCGAGATTATGGTGTGGGGTGACATAATATATGTTAGCTGGTCCCCTCTAGTCTTCATTTCAGGTACACTAACAGCTCGGCGCTACATTAATTGGTCATGGGAACATTGATACAGCCATTTCTCCAAAGTGTCACAGAAGCCGTTTTTCAAAAAGACGACACCAGGCCACTTGTTACTCGTGCTACTCTGAGCACCCTGTGTGGCCTAAACATGTTACCATGGCCTGCAGCGTCTCCGGACTGGTCTCCCATGGAGCACATCTGGACATCATTGGTCAGTAATTGGAAAGGGAGCAGCCAATCTAGATGATTTGCGTGCCCAAGTGCATTCAGTGTGGCATAACATTCCTCAGACAATGATTAATAGCCTTCTTCGTAGCATGCCAAGGCGTGTATTTCTGTACGTGGTGTTCATAATCGATGCTTAATAAAACAAGATGTTTACAATATTTTGTTTAAATTTTTTTATTATTTGCATACCATTAACATGTCTATTAATCCTTTCATTTCCACAATTCCAAAGCTTTTCCTTCTTGGTGTTGCAATTTCAAAGTTAAGGAGTGTGTAATATATCAGCATACTCCTGTTTGCTAATACATTATACTGTGTCACTATGACACAGGCTTCAGTTAGTGAAAAACACAGTGTGCCCTAACAGCAGGCATACTGAACAGACAGCCCTGTGGGTCTTTCTAGTCCCCAGAGCAGATTGCAGAGGATCCCCCAGTCTCCAATTGCGTCACGCGATCAAAGAGGTAAGTTCCCTTTCATCTTGCCAGCGGCCACGGACTGTGGCGATAAAAGAGTTAAACAGCTGAGGTCAGAGTTTTCACTGATCCCAGCTGTATTCAGCAGGCTTCCCTAAGTTTTGGTGCTATTAGTAACAGTTCCTACTTAGAGAATGTGTGCTCAGAAACCTTTTCTACAGTGACGCCAAAAGACGTTGCTGCAGACTAAGGACCTACACTGCTTGCTTGTAATGGAAACACTATTTGAGCAATTCCCCCCGAGTGCACGTTATGGAATTGCTCTGTAAACTATTCCCCAGCTGGAAACTGTCAGGAATAAGCGTGCAAATAATCCGCTACCTCAAGTCCGTCACTACTCTGATCAGCAGAGTCTAAGGCTGCTCTATAGTCTTAACCAGAGCCCACAGCAAGGCAGGTTGGATTTGGCTGCATAGAACCCAGGTTGCATTAACAGAATACGGTGTTGAACAGGAGGTGCAATGTAGATAATACCAGAACGGAAACCAGACAACCAGAGCTTAAACAGCAACAGAGTTCACAACCAGAAGAGAGTGTAAGTCCAAATCAGTAAACAGAAGAATGTCAGGAGTTGCAGAGGTCAAAAACAGCCGAGAGAAGAATGGCCAAATTAGTAAGCAAAAGGGTTAAACTAAAGACAGAGCCAAGGTCCAGTTACAAAAATCCAAATAGTCATGTGATACAGGGTGTAACCAGTAGCTTGATCAGAAACTGCATACACAAAGAAATTCACAAGCAACAATGGAAAAACTGACCAGACTTAAATACTCCACCTTAGAATCTGATAGGATGAAAACAGAGGAATGAGATTGGCTCTGCAACTGAACTCAGAGCCGCACAGAAGCTAGGCTAGTAATCATGACAACCTTATATAAACGGACGTTTCCTAACACTGCTGACCTGTGTGTGGGTTTGTTTTTTTGTGCGACAAGCTGTAGTTTTATTGGAACCATTTTATGGTATATGCGACTTTTTGATCACGTTTTAGGACATTTTTATGGAAGATGAGGTGACCAAAAAACAGCAATTCTGGTATTGCATTTTCAATATTTTTTGGGCGTTCACCGAGAGCTAGTAATGACATCTGAATTTTATTCTGCAGGTCAATATGATTACGACGATACCAAATTTATATACCCTTTTTATGTTTTACAGTTTTTGCACAATAAAATCACTTTATGTATCGCCATATGCGAAGAGCCATAACTTTTAGGGTTTGATGCAACATTTTCTATGCCTTTGTACTAGCTATATATGTTGAGGAATTTAGGTGGTCTTGGGGATATTATCAGGGTTGCAACCCCCTATGAATTAGGTCCAGCATAATGTGCTGTTTTAAATGTTTTTAAATACGCTTATGTAGTGTGATAATTTCTAATAAACTTATTTAGAGTGACTATTTAGTCTCCTTTCATTTACATATCCATATGTGTGTTGTCTTGTAATACCACCATACTGTTACTGAATAGTACCTCCACACCACGACCACATATTACCACCACATGGTGACTAAATATTACTGCCACACCATGACTACATGTTACCACCACATAGTGACTGAATAATACCATCATGCTGTTACTGAATAATACTACCACACAATGACCACATATTACCACTACATAGTGACTAAATAATGCCACCATACTGTTAGTGAATAGTACCTTGACGCCAAAATTACATATTTCCACCGCATGGTGACTAAATATTACAGCCACAATATGACTACGTTACCACCAATAATGCGGCATTCCTCATTTACCGGCAGCCGCAGGACTCTGGATCACCGATGGCATCTCCTTCCCCAGGGATTCCGTCGCGATCTGCTCTCTCCTGTGCCCGTAAAGAACCAGCGCGCGCACCAGGAATATTGCTCCAAACCAATCTCAGCACACCCTGGACTTTAAAAGGAACTTTGCCCACTTCCTCAGTGCCTATGCAATGTTGTGTCTAACCCTGTGTTATTCTGCAAACGTTCCGTAGCTTGTTCCTGTATAGACTGTCCGTGACGACTTCAGTATGCGGTGTCCATGTCAAGTCTGGTGTCCGTGAAGACCTTAGTATCCGTGTCCTGTATCCAAGACAAGTCTGATAATTCAGCACAAGCCAGCTTTCGACTATCCAGCACAAGCCAGCTTCCGATTATCCGGCACGGGCCAGCTTCCGATAATGAGGCACAAACCAGCTTCTGATAATCCGGCAAAAAACAGCTATCTAGTTACTCTCCTCCCAGTGATTGTTACTGACATTTGTTTGGTCAGCTGCTACTCTGTTATGGCAGAGTCGCCCAGTGGGTCCACATTCCCCAGAGTCATGAGTGACACCATCGCATAGTGACTGAATAATACTGCCACACCATGAACATATATTACCACTATATAGTAACTAAATAATACCACTATACTGTCACAGAATAATACAGGCACACCATGACCACATACTACCTCCACATAGAGACTGACTAATACCACCATACTTTTACTGAATAAAACCACTATACTAAGACTGATATTACCACGATACAGTGACCATAAAGTGGTAGAAATCAGTCCTACACCAACATTCTGCAGACCATATGAGTGAATACAATAAATTTATTTAGTGACTCACAGGTGACGTCTTCTCTTGCTGTAGTAGTTCACTTTTTATTTTCTTCTTTATTCAGCCCAGATTGCCATGACATCTTAACCCAGACACTATTTGACAGAATTTGAAACACAGACATGTAATGGCACACTTCTTTTGTGCTCCATACTGTAATAGTGGCCCCAAACAGTAATAGTGCCCCCACACAGTAATAATGTCTCTCTTTGTGCCCACACCATAGTAGTCCTCTTTTGTGCATCTATATATTAGTTAGGCTACCAAATAGTAGTTAGGTGCCCCATATAGTAGTTAGGCCCCTATATAGTAGTTAGGCACCCCCATATATTAGTTAGGCCACTCCATATAGAGATTAGGCCCCCCACAATGTACTTAGGGGCCCCCATATAGTGGTTAGGCATCCCATAAAGTGGTTAGGCAGCGTCATATAGTAATTAGGCCCCCAATACCGGTTAGGCACCGCCATATAGTGTTTGATCCCTATATAGTGGTTAGGTCCACCATATAGTGGTTAGGCCCCCTTATAAATTAATTAGACACCCCCTGTAATAGTGCCCAGGCTGCCTGGTATGGTGCACACCACAAAGTGTGACCAGAGGAGAAAGGGGTCCCTACCCGCTTACTATGACAGAGCAGAGAGCTATAGTACTCTTATCCCACCACTCACCCTGGTAAGCCACAGGCTGTTTTAGCCTGTGGCCTACTAGAGGTCGGGAGGATGTCAGCTTGAGGTCCCGGCGCAGACGATGCGATGACAGCTACTCTTTGTAGGGACGAGGCTAAGTGTGTTTTTTTTTTTTTGGCAACACAAAATGCATAAAAATGTCAATAATATCTCCATTAAAAATACAGCAAAACAGTGTGTGTGAATAAAGATTTAAAACGCCATAACAATAGGAAGGAGGCCTTGCAGCTCCCACTGGGATATATACCCCGGTCAAACGCCTTACCGATATATTTGCAAAACAAGATATGTTGTCTGGGAAAGCTTGTTGATAACCACTATAAGAGCAGTAATGGTGTACAAGAAGTAGATATAACTAACAATTTGACAAGAGGACATGTCAAGAGTTTATTTTTAAAGTTTTTTTTTGTTAAAGAGGCTCTGTCACCACATTATAAGTGCCCTATCTCCTACATAAGGAGATGGGCGCTATAATGTAGGTGACAGCAGTGCTTTTATTTAGAAAAACAATCTATTTTTACCACGTTATTAGCGATTTTAGCTTTATGCTAATTTGTTTCTTAATGGACAACTGGGCATGTTTTTACTATTGACCAAGTGGGCGTTGTACACTTCTCTCCATTCATTTACTCAGCGCTGTTTTATACTGACACATTTACGTTACTCAAGTGTTTAGACAGTGAATAGACATTCCTCCTAGCAAGGACGGGATGTCTATTCACAATCCCGACACTACGGGAACGTTTCTGTGGTAGTTACAGCAGAGCAAGCGTAATCTCGCTGTAACCTGTCATTTACAGCGTGATCTCGCGAGATTACGCTTGCTGTGCTGTAAGTACCACAGAAACGTTCCCGTAGTGTCTGGATTGTGAATAGACATCCTGTCCTGGCTGTAAGGAATGTCTATTCACTGTCTAAACCAAAGTAACCCAACCTTTTCAGGCCCGAGGCACCCCAGGAAAAAAAATAATTCTCAGGGCACCCCTACCAAAAATTGTTTACAAAATGACAAAAAATGGCTAAAAACAAGCACTACACTCTTAGGCTGGGTTCACACAGAGTTTTTTGCAGGTGGAAATTCTGCTTCAAAATTCAGTTTGGGCGGCGTTTTTCACCTGCGGACATTGAGCGCGGCGGGCATAAAACTCAGCGAAATATGCTTTTGTCAGGTCCGTATATCAGGGAAGCTTGCCTCCCATTGATGTCAATGGGAGGTCAGAGGCGTAAACGCCCGAAGATAGGGCATGTCCCTTCTTTCTCCCGCGAGACGGTTTTACCGCTTGCGGGAGAATACCGCTTCCGCCTCCCATTGAAATCAACGGGAGGCATTTTCGGCCGGTTTCTGACGAGTTTTGCGGCACGGTTTCCGCGTCAAAAAACTCTGTGTGAACCCAGCCTTAGGGTATGTTCACACAGCGTTTTTTTGTAAGGCAGAAACGAAAAATCTGCCTCAAAATTCCTTTAGGTATTTTGAGGCAAATTTTAAATTGAGTGTTGTTTGACTTTTTTTTTTTTGCTGTATTTTTTGCCCACATTTTTTTTAAGCCGTTGAAGCGAATGCAAAAACCGCAGATAAAAAAGCACCAAACGAGCGCCGCAGGTTTTTTCCTGCCTTCTATTAATTTCAATGGGAGGTCAGAGGCGGAAACCACTTGAAGACCATCAGCCCCCCACTCACAATAAAATGACCATTAGACCCCACTCACAGTAAAATGACCATCAGCCCCCCACTCACAGTAAAATGACCATCAGCCCCCCACTCACAGTAAAATTACTATCAGCCCGCCCACTCACAGTATAATGACCCCTCAGTAAAGAGACCATAAGCCCCCCCAGTAAAGGGACCATCAACCTCAGCCCCCCAGTAAAGTGACCATCAGCCTCAGTCCCCCCCAGTAAAATTACCATCAGCCCCCTCCAGTAAAGCCACCATCAGCCTCAGTCCCCCCTCAGTAAAATGACCATCTGCCCCTCCAGTAAAGTGACCATCACAGAGAGAAAGTGTGCTTACTCCTGCGGAAGGAATAAATAAAGAGGTATAAGAACAACAACTCCCAGCATGTCCAGGCTGTTATTAAGCGATATAAGAGGACATTACAGGGAGGGGGTATAAGAGGAGAGAACTACAACTCCCAGCATGTCCAGGATGTTACGTGATATCAGAGAGAGTTTACAGGAGGAGGAGGAGGAGGTAGAAGAGGAGAGAACTACAACTCCCAGCATGTCCAAGCTGTTATTACGGAATATAAGAGGACAATACAGGGAGGGGGTATAAGAGGAGAGAACTACAACTCCCAGCATGTCCAGGATGTTATGTGATATCAGAAAAAGTTTACCGGAGGAGGAGGAGGTATAAGAGGTGAGAACTACAATTTCCAGCAGGTCCAGACTGTTATTATGGGATATCAGAGGACATTACAGGGAGGAGGTATAAGAGGAGAGAACTACAACTCCCAGCTTGTCCAGACTGTTATGTGATATCAGAGGACATTACAGGGAGGAGGTATAAGAGGAGAGGACTACAACTACCAGCATGTCCAGGATGTTATTATGGGATAACAGAGGACATTACAGGGAGGAGGTATAAGAGAAGAGAACTACAACTCCCAGCTTGTCCAGACTGTTATTAAGGGATATCAGAGGACATTACAGGGAGGAGGTATAAGAGGAGAAGACTACAACTCCCAGCATGTCCAGACTTATTATGTGATATCAGAGGACATTACAGGGAGGAGGTATAAGAGGAGAGAAGTACAACTCCCAGCTAGTCCAGACTGTTATGGGATATCAGAGGACATTACAGGGAGGAGGTATAAGAGGAGAGGACTACAACTTCCGGCATTCCCCTGGCTCCATTTCTCACACAATTGGTAACAAACTAAAGAAAAAAAAAGACTTAGGCTGGGTTCACACGACCATGTTACATCCGTAATGTACGGAACGTATTTCAGCCGGAAGACCCGGAGCGAACACAGTGCAGGGAGCCGGGCTCCTAGCATCATAGTGATGTACGATGCTAGGAGTCCCTGCCTCGCTGCAGGACAAATGTCCCGTACTGTAATCTAAGTGATTAGATCGCACCCTATGGTTGCTAATGACAACCATTGGCACCCGCGGGTGTTCCGATGGTTGCTATGGCAACCTTAGCCTAACAAACGCTTCCTAGTACGGAAGCCTATTAGGCCCCGCCGGGAGGCGAAGCCTAATAGGCTTGCTGTCAGTGAATAGCTGACAGCTCTAATACACTGCACTATGTAGGTAGTGCAGTGTATTAGAATAGCGATCAGGGCTTCATGTCTTCAAGTTTCCTAGTGGGACACAAAAAAAGTTAAAACAAGTTAACAAAAATGTTGTAAAAAAGTAAAAAAAAATAAGTTTCATGTTAAAAAACACTATAACAGCCTTTTTTCCTATAATAAGTATTTTATTATAGGAAAAAACAAAAAAACAAAAAAAAAGTACACATATGTGGTATCCCCGCGTCCGTAACGACCCAAACTATAAAAATATGATGCTATTTTACCCGTATGGTGAACACCGTAAAAAAATTAAATAAAAAACTATTCCAGAATCGCTGTTTGTTAGTCACAACCCCTCGCAAAACAGAATAAAAAAAGGGATCTAAAAGTTGCATGTACCCCAAAATGATACCATTAAAAACTGCAGCCCGTCCCGCAAAAAAAAAAAACAAGCCCGCCTACAGCTTTTTTGACGGAAAATAAAAAAGTTATGGCTCTCAGAATATGATGACACAAAAAATTTATTATTTGAAACAAAAGTGATTTTATCGTGTAGAGGCTGCAAAGCATAAGAGAAACTATATACATCTGGTATCGCCGTAATCGCGCCGACCCGCAGAATAAAGTAAAATTGTCATTCATAGCGCATGGCGAACGCCGTAAAAAATAAATAAATAATAAAACACATCAGAATTGCAGGTTTTTGGTCACCTTGCTTGCCAAAAAAAATGAAATATAAAGTGATCAAAAATCGCATGTAACCCAAAATGGTACTAATGAAATCTACAGATTGTCCCGCAACAAATAAGCCCTCACCCAGCTCCGGTGGAGAAAAAATAAAGAAGTTCTGGCTCTCAGAATATGGCGATGCAAAATGTGCAGAGTGTCCAAAAGCGGATAAGATCTGGCACCATTTATCAGTGCGACACCGGCCACACATCTGTGGATAATTATTTATTTACCCAATTATTATACCCTCTTATTATGCCCTGATGTACTCCGCACAGCTCACATATGCCCCCACATCATAAACTGAAATACCAGCAAAAACCCCCCAAAAATTACCACTAAGCAAAATCTGCGCTCCAAAAGCCAAATGGCGCTACCTCCCTTCTGAGCCCTGCAGCGTGCCCAAGCAGCAGTTTACGTCCACATATATGGCATCGCCATACCCGGGAGAACCCGCTTAACAGTTTGAGGTATTTGTCTTCAGTGGCACAAACTGGGCACAAAATATTGTGCACTAAAACCTGTGGAAATTTGCAATTTTCACTTTGCACCATCTACTGAGCGTTCATTTCTAATAGAAAAAAAAAAACCCTGTGTGGTCAAAATGCTCACTACACCCCTTAATAAAATGCCTTCAGGGGTGCAGTTTCCAAAATGGGGGTCACTACTTGGGGGTTTGTTTTACTATTAGACCCCAGAGCCCTGCCATTGTGGGCTAATGCTGCGAAAATCACTAAAATAGGTCTCACATGCGCCTTTCACTCCTCAGCCCTGTCATATGTCCAGGCAAATGATTAATGCCTTGAGGGGTGTAGTTTACAAAATGGGGTCACTTCTCATGGTTTTACACTCTACTCTGGTACCTAAGGGAGCTCTGCAAATGCGACATGGCGCCCATACACCAGTCCAGCAAAATCTGTGCTCTAAAACCCACATGGCACTCCTTCCATTTTGAGCTCTGCCATGTGCCCAAACAGCCGTTTTGGGCAACACATGGGGTATAGCTATACTCGGGAGAAATTGGGTAATAAATTATGTGTTATTTTTTCTCGTATTACCCCTTGTGGAAAAATTGGGTGCAAAACTACATATTTTTGGGAAAAAAAATAATTTTTCATTTTCACTGCCTCATTCTAATACAATCTATGAAACACTAGTGGGATCAAAATGCTCAGTACACCCCTAGATGATTACGCTGAAGGGTAAAGTTTTCAAGATGGAGTCACTTCTCAGGGGTTTCTACTGTACGGGTACCTCAGGGGCTCTGCAAATGCGACATGGCGCCCAAAAAACAAGCAACCAAAATCTACATGCCAAGTAGCACTCCTGCCATTCTGAGCCCTGCGGTGTATACAAGCAGCAGTTTATGACCACATGTGGGGTATTGCCATACTCGCGAAAAATTGGTTTACAATTGTTGGGGCGCTTTTTCTCCTTTATTCCTTGTGAAAATGAAAAAAATTCAACATTTTAGTGGAAAGAATGTAGATTTTCATTTTCACTGCATAATCCCAATAATTCAGCAAAAAAAAAACTGTGGGGTCAAAATGCTCACTATACCGCTAGATAAATTCCACGAGGGGTATAGTTTCCCAAATAAGGTCACTTTTGCCGGGTTTGCACTATTTTGGCCCCTTTGCAAATGTGACATGGGGCCGCAAACCATTCCATCAAAACTTGAGCTCCAAAAGTCAAATGGGGCTCCGTCCTTTCTAACTTCCGCCATGTGTCCAAACAGCAGTTTATTACCACATATGGGGTATTGCTGTGCTCAGAAGAGTTTGCTTTACAAATATTGGGGTGTTTTTTCTCCTTTATCTATTGTAAAAATGAAAAAATCTGAGCTAAAACTACATTTTATTAGAAAAAATTTAGATTTTCAATTTCACGGCATAATTCCCATAAATTCAGCAAAAAACGTGTAGGGTCAAAATGCTAACTATACCCCTAGAAAAATTCCTTGAGGGGTGTAGTTTCCAAAATGGGGTCACTTTTGGGGAGTTTCCATGGTTATGGTCCCTCCAGGGCTTTGCAAACACGACATGGCACCGAAAACCATTCCAGCAAAATCTGCGCTCCAAAATCCAAATGGCCCTCGTTCCCTTCTGAGCCATGCCGTGGGTCCAAACAGCACTTTATTACCACATATGGGATATTGCCGTAATTGGGAGACATTGCTTTACAAATGTTGGGCTGCTTTTTCTCCTTTATTCCTTGTAAAAACTAAAACATGGTATGTTTTTTCAGAAAAAAAGTAGATTTTCATTTTCACAGACCAGTTCCAATAAATTTAGCAAAAAACCTGTGGGCTAAAAATGCTAACTATACCTCTTGAAAAATTCCTTGAGGGGTGTAGTTTCCAAAATGGGGTCACTTTTGGGGGGTTTCTACTGTTTTGCCACCACAAGACCTCTTCAAACCTGACATGGTGCCTAAAATATATTCTAATAAAATAGAGGCCCCAAAATCCACCAGGTGCTCCGTTGCTTATGAAGCCGGTGTTTCAGTCCATTACCGTACTAGGACCACATGTGGGATATTTCTAAAAACTGCAGAATCTGGGCAATAAGTATTGAGTTGCGTTTCTCTCGTAAAACCTTCTGTGTTGCAGAAAAAACTGTATTACAAATTAATTTCGTTAAAAAAAATAGAAATTTGTACATTTCACCTCTACATTGCTTTATTTCCTGTGAAATGCCTAAAGGGTTAAAATAATTTCTGAATGCTGTTTTGAATACTTTGAGGGGTGCAGTTTTTAAAATGGGGTGATTTATGGGGACTTTCTAATATATAAGGCATTCAAAACCACTTCAGAACTGAACCGGTCCCTGAAAAAATAGCCTTTTGAAATTTTCTTGAAAATGCGAGAAATTGCAGCTAAAGTTCTAAGCCTTGTAACGTCCTAGAAAAATAAAAGGTCGTTCAAAAAACGATGCAAATATTAAGTAGACATATAGGAAATGTTAACTAGTACATATTTTGTATGGTATTACGATCTGTTTTACAAGCAGATACATTACAATGTAGAAAAATTCTGATTTTTGCAAATTTTCTCTACATTTTGGTGTTTTTTTACAAATAAATATTTAATTTAACGACCACATTTTTTCAGTATTATAAAGTACAACATGTCACGAGAAAGCAATCTCAGAATCGCTTGGATAGGTAAAAGCATTCCGGAGTTATTACCACATAAAGTAACACATGTCAGATTTTCAAAAATCGGCTGTGTCCACAAGGCCAAAACAGGCTTAGACACTAAGGGGTTAAAGAGGAAAAACTCTTAACTTGTTGATAGTTACCAAACATTCCAAAACAGGTTTCATTGAAGCTAATTGTAATGTACTAAACATTTGACTCCTGATATTCTGCAGATTTTGTTTTTAAATATGTCAGTGGCCAGAAAGAGGCAGCATATGCTAATATCCATCCTTCTAAATATGCTTCTCTCTCTAGGTTCCCGCTTCTTTATTTTATTGGCCTTTATTTCCCCATCCTCAGAGATCACATGAATGCATTTTACAGTTTAATTTACGCTTCTTAATAATGCAGAACAGCTAATTTCCCAAGGTATAGCCCAAGGCACAAGGACAGGATGAAATGAAACAGGTACAATTCTTTTATTCAGGCATTAATAATCAACATTAGTATGGTAAAAGCTCACAAGCACGGCACATTGCTTATGACCTAGGAATGTCAATGTAAAATTTCCACATAGAAGTTGTATTAACCCTAAATGAAAACTACATTTCTTGCCTCACGTCCGTATTTAAATATGCACCTTTACCCAAACATACTATTCTGAATATGGGCTTTTTTATTCAACATTTTTAATATTAACCCGTAGAGTTTTCCCTCTTAAACTTATATATTTTTTTTAAAATATAATAAATTGTAGGTAAGATATAGAAAAGTGAATATTTCTGCCATGTATTTAGATCTTTGAACTGTCAAGCTTCCTTGCATCATATTTGGTCTTAGTTTACCTTTCAATAACCGTGAGCCAGCTTTTGGTTGAACATCCTACAGAAAAAGCAGATATGGTTTTAAACTATGTCATATCCAGTTACCAGGGAAACTTATATTGATTTGTGTAATGATCGTGTCCCCCAAAAGTATTTTATATATATATATATATATATATATATATATATATATATATATATATATATATATATATACACAGTGAAGGAAATAAGTATTTGATCCCTTGCTGATTTTGTAAGTTTACCCACTGTCAAAGACATGAACAGTCTAGAATTTTTAGGCTAGGTTAATTTTACCAGTGAGAGATAGATTATATAAAAAAAAAATTAAAAAAATCACATTGTCAAAATTATATATATTTATTTGCATTGTGCACAGAGAAATAAGTATTTGATCCCTTTGACAAACAAGACTTAATATTTGGTGGCAAAACCCTTGTTGGCAAGCACAGCAGTCAGATGTTTTTTTAGTTGATGATGAGGTTTGCACACATGTTAGATGGAATTTTGGCCCACTCCTCTTTGCAGATCATCTGTAAATCATTAAGATTTCGAGGCTGTCGCTTGGCAACTCGGATCTTCAGCTCCCTCCATAAGTTTTCGATGGGATTAAGGTCTGGAGACTGGCTAGGCCACTCCATGACCTAAATGTGCTTCTTTTTGAGCCACTCCTTTGTTGCCTTGGCTATATGTTTCGGGTAATTGTCGTGCTGGAAGACCCAGCCACGAGCCATTATTAATGTCCTGGTGGAGGGAAGGAGGTTGTCACTCAGGATTTGAAGGTACATGGCTCCATCCATTCTCCCATTGATGCGGTGAAGTAGTCCTGTGCCCTTAGCAGAGAAACACCCCCAAAACATAATGTTTCCACCTCCATGCTTGACAGTGGGGACGGTGTTCTTTGGGTCATAGGCAGCATTTCTCTTCCTCCAAACACGGCGAGTTGAGTTAATGCCAAAGAGCTCAATTTTAGTCTCATCTGACCACAGCACCTTCTCCCAATCACTCTCAGAATCATCCAGATGTTCATTTGCAAACTTCAGACGGGCCTGTACATGTGCCTTCTTGAGCAGGAGGACCTTGCGGGCACTGCAGGATTTTAATCCATTACGGCGTACTGTGTTACCAATGGTTTTCTTGGTGACTGTGGTCCCAGCTGCCTTGAGATCATTAACAAGTTCCCCCCGTGTAGTTTTCGGCTGAGCTCTCACCTTCCTCAGGATCAAGGATACCCCACGAGGTGAGATTTTCATGGAGCCCCAGATCGATGTCGATTGACAGTCATTTTGTATGTCTTCCATTTTCTTACTATTGCACCAACAGTTGTCTCCTTCTCACCCAGCGTCTTACTTATGGTTTTGTAGCCCATTCCAGCCGTGTGCAGGTCTATGATCTTGTCCCTGACATCCTTAGAAAGCTCTTTGGTCTTGCCCATGTTGTAGAGGTTAGAGTCAGACGGATTAATTGAGTCTGTGGACAGGAGTCTTTTATACAGGTGACCATGTAAGAGCTGTCTTTAATGCAGGCACCAAGTTGATTTGGAGCGTGTAACTGGTCTGGAGGAGGCTGAACTCTTAATGGTTGGTAGGGGATCAAATACTTATTTCTCTGTGCACAATGCAAATAAATATATAGAATTTTGACAATGTGATTTTCTTTTTTTTTTTTTTATATAATCTATCTCTCACTGGTAAAATTAACCTAGCCTAAAAATTCTAGACTGTTCATGACTTTGACAGTGGGCAAACTTACAAAATCAGCAAGGGATCAAATACTTATTTCCTCCACTGTATATATATATATACATTACCGTTCAAAAGTTGGGGGTCACCCAGACAATTTTGTGTTTTCCATGAAAACTCACACTTATATTTATCAAATGAGTTGCAAAATCACTAGAAAATATAGTCAAGACATTGACAAGGTTAGAAATAATGATTTTTATTTGAAATAATAATTTTCTCCTTCAAACTTTGCTTTCGTCAAAGAATGCTCCATTTGCAGCAATTACAGCATTGCAGACCTTTGGCATTGTAGCTGTTAATTTGCTGAGGTAATCGGGAGAAATTTCACCCCATGCTTCCAGAAGCCCCTCCCACAAGTTGGATTGGCTTGATGGGCACTTCTTGCGTACCATACAGTGAAGCTGCTCCCACAACAGCTCTATGAGGTTGAGATCTGGTGACTGCGCTGGCCACTCCATTACAGATAGAATACCAGCTGCCTACTTCTTCCCTAAATAGATGGCCAATTATGTGATTTCATTCTTGAGTTATTAGAATTTATTCTGAGTCATAATTTTTTTGTATTTAAGGATTGCTATTATTTACAGAAGCAGGGGACTGCAATGGGTGCGGCGTGCGCGACGTCCTATGCAAACCTGTTTCTTGGGTTCTGGGAGAGACAGGTTTTTCATGGGGACGACGCCCACGCCGCTGACCAGGTGCATCTGTGGTTACGTTACATCGATGACATTTTCTTTATTTGGCAAGGATCGGAGTCTGGTCTGACTAGCTTTATACAGCAACTTAACAAAAATCCATTCAATATTAAGTTGACATATAAATACCATCGACACCATATAGAGTTCCTGGACATACAGATTTTTTCTGATGTTCAGGGTTTTCTACATACTGATGTATTTAGTAAATCTACATCAGTCAACTCATTGCTACATGCATCGTAAGCCCACACTCCGTCCACCATTAAAGCCATCCCGGTTGGGCAGTTCCTCAGGATGAAGCGGATCTGTTCCTCTGATGCCCTATTTGAACAGCAATCCAAAGATTTGAGATTTAGAGATAGGGGATACAGTAATAGAAGAATCAAGTCAGGCTACAGGAGAGCAAGAACAGCCCCATGAGACAATCTTCTGAGACCCAAACAACAACAACAACGGTTGAGTGAGCCAGGTGTACGATTCATATCTACTTACAATGGACAGTGGAATAAGATGAGAGCCATCTTAGAAAAACACTGGTCCATTTTGAGATCTGAACCACAATTGGCCCAAAATCTATCTGAAAGGCCCATGATGACAGCTAGAAGAGCCAAAAATCTGAAAGATTTTCTTGTTAAAAGCCACTATGACCCTCGGGGACCTAGAAAAGGATGCTACCCCTGTGGTGACTGTAGAGCCTGTGTTAATATCTGTCGGGCAACCAACTTTTCCTCAGCCGATGGAATGCGACATTTCGATATCAGAGAGTATATTTCATGTAGCACGACACATGTGGTATATTATGCCACATGTGATTGTCCAAAAATATACATAGGACTTACCTCTAGAGAACTGAGAATTCGTACAAGGGAGCATGTACGTGATATTATGGGGGCCAGCGATATTGAGGATTTAACACAGTTAAAAACTTTACCTAGACATTTTACATTGTATCATAGTTGAAACCCTAGAACACTATCATTAAGAGGTATTGACAGAATACATTGTGGCATCAGGGGGGGCAATGTGAAGAAAGTGTTGGCGCAACGAGAATGTAAATGGATCGTCATGTTGGGAACCATGACACCTCAGGGACTTAATGAAAATCTTAGCTTTGTTCCATTTTTATAATCTCTATCATCCATGTGTTTTTACTAATTATGTTTTGTCTTGTATGTGTTTTTATTAGGTTCTACTTACGATATATAAATTGCCCTATGCCCTATATTTGGAACGGGAGAGAACTTTTGAACCATCTTTGAATATTGTACATAATGGTACCGTTTGAAAATATGGATTTGCTGTCCTATTTTTGCCATACTCAAGTAAATGGACACTCTTTTCTTCTGCTTTTTGCTTGGCTATGAAATTGAGCGTGTATGTAATATATAAATTATCTACCACCTTTTTGGTGTACTATTATGCAATTGTGGCTTCGTACTAGTGACTTTAAATGACTGGTATTTTGAGTATGTTCCTCTGGAAACAGCTGTATGATGTTGTATATAAAAAACTATTATCGTATTGGTGTATATGAATCTTTATCACGGTTTCTATAGATACAATTTTTGTAAAATTAATATGTTATTAAAGATGAGTGTTTTTGTATATTGGGTCATTAGGCACCCCCTAATTTATGTATTGTTTGTCATAATATGTTATACACGTATATATTGGTTTGTGCTTTATGGTACACTTTTTCTCTTCCAACTTTTCATTTAATTCACTTTTATATATTTTTTATTATTTTTCTATATAATATTATCACACTCACTTTTTTGTTCACTACAGTATTATCTCTTTTTCATTTTCTTATTATCTCTTCACATTTTCTTCTTTATTTTATATATATTCTTGCAACATACAGTTCCACTATACACGACTATTCCCGCAGAGATATAAGCCGAAATATTTTGAGAATAATTTTTACACACACTGACATGCAATGGTTGTATGGCAAACTAGGTTCCCAAGAGTTATCCAATATATTTTAATAATACAGGGTAAAATAAAAGATTACAGCACACAATCCCTTTACTTACAGTATCAGAACTTCTTTAGTGATGTAGTGCGCATATCCGATGCGGCTGCTGGTTGCGACGCTTTCCCTCTCCGTCTCCATGGGTAGACTGCGCATGTCCGGAACTCCCGTTACGCGTCGGGAATCCGGATGTGTACTGCAGAGTCCGGAGCCGGAAGTGGGGCTTGCCTCGTTTCCGGCCGCACCAATGGAGATGCGCCATTACGCATCATGCTAATTATGCTCTCCATGGACTATTTAAGGGCTGCTAAGGTTAGTACACATACACACATCCCCCCTGAGGAAGCACATCTGGCGAAACGCGCATTGGGGTTCATGTGGAGGAGCGAGCACTGATAACTACCTCTCTCTTGCTGTCTATGGGTAAGGCTGCTGTCATAAATACTATTGTGAAGCACTGTCACTTTATTCCACCCTTCTTTCTTACATTCAACGAATATGCATACTCCTTCAAAAAATGTTCTTATACAGCCTGTAAACCCATATAATATATGCAGCAATTGTAATTACTAGCTCCGTTGTTCATACTAGGGTCTTGTCTTTATAGATTTTAACACTGTTTGCTATATGTGTTCAATAAAACTCTAATTTTTATACAGTGGAGGAAATAAGTATTTGATCCCTTGCTGATTCTGTAAGTTTGCCCACTGTCTAAGTCATGAACAGTCTAGAATTTTTAGGCTAGGTTAATTTTACCAGTGAGAGATAGATTATATATAAAAAAAAAAAAATCACATAGTCAAAATTCTATATATTTATTTGCATTGTGCACAGAGAAATAAGTATTTGATCCCCTACCAACCATTAAGAGTTCAGCCTCCTCCAGACCAGTTACACGCTCCAAATCAACTTGGTGCCTGCATTAAAGACAGCTCTTACATGGTCACCTGTAGAAAAGACTCCTGTCCACAGACTCAATTAATCCGTCTGACTCTAACCTCTACAACATGGGCAAGACCAAAGAGCTTTCTAAGGATCTCAGGGACAAGATCATAGACCTGCATAAGGCTGGAATGGGCTACAAAACCATAAGTAAGACGCTGGGTGAGAAGGAGACAACTGTTGGTGCAATAATAAGAAAATGGAAGACATACAAAATGACTGTCAATCGACATCGATCTGGGGCTCCATGCAAAATCTCACCTCGTGGGGTATCCTTGATCCTGAGGAAGGTGAGAGCTCAGCCGAAAACTACACGGGGGGAACTTGTTAATGATCTCAAGGCAGCTGGGACCACAGTCACCAAGAAAACCATTGGTAACACAGTACGCCGTAATGGATTAAAATCCTGCAGTGCCCGCAAGGTCCTCCTGCTCAAGAAGGCACATGTACAGGCCCGTCTGAAGTTTGCAAATGAACATCTGGATGATTCTGAGAGTGATTGGGAGAAGGTGCTGTGGTCAGATGAGACTAAAATTGAGCTCTTTGGCATTAACTCAACTCGCCGTGTTTGGAGGAAGAGAAATGCTGCCTATGACCCAAAGAACACCGTCCCCACTGTCAAGCATGGAGGTGGAAACATTATGTTTTGGGGGTGTTTCTCTGCTAAGGGCACAGGACTACTTCACCGCATCAATGGGAGAATGGATGGAGCCATGTACCTTCAAATCCTGAGTGACAACCTCCTTCCCTCCACCAGGACATTAATAATGGCTCGTGGCTGGGTCTTCCAGCACGACAATTACCCGAAACATATAGCCAAGGCAACAAAGGAGTGGCTCAAAAAGAAGCACATTTAGGTCATGGAGTGGCCTAGCCAGTCTCCAGACCTTAATCCCATCGAAAACTTATGGAGGGAGCTGAAGATCCGAGTTGCCAAGCGACAGCCTCGAAATCTTACTGATTTACAGATGATCTGCAAAGAGGAGTGGGCCAAAATTCCATCTAACATGTGTGCAAACCTCATCATCAACTACTAAAAATGTCTGACTGCTGTGCTTGCCAACAAGGGTTTTGCCACCAAGTATTAAGTCTTGTTTGTCAAAGGGATCAAATACTTATTTCTCTGTGCACAATGCAAATAAATATATATAATTTTGACAATGTGATTTTTTTTTTTTTTTTTTACATAATCTATCTCTCACTGGTAAAATTAACCTAGCCTAAAAATTCTAGACTGTTCATGTCTTTGACAGTGGGTAAACTTACAAAATCAGCAAGGGATCAAATACTTATTTCCTTCACTGTATACAAATTGGCTTGAAAAGCTCTGATTGTTCTCTTCTGTGTATGGATCATTACATGGAGCTGCCTGTAAGATATGAGGGGGATGTTTTTGTTATAAACGGTGCCCAGCCCTTATTACAATTGCTTTTGGAGTCTACATATTGATTCAGGCAGTCATTGCCTGCAAAGGATTCTCTACAAAGTATTGGAAAAAGACATTTTATTTATGGTAATGTTAATTTGTCCAATTACTTTTGAGCCCCTGAAATAAGTAGGCTGTGTAGACAAATGGTTGCAATTCCCAAAAGTTTCACAGGATATTTTTTTCGTTCAACCCCTTGAATTAAACCTGAAAGTCTACACTTCAATTGCATCTCAGTTGTTTCATTTAAAATCCAATATGGTGGCATGAAGAGCACAAATCATGAAGATTGTATCACTGTCCAAACAATTCTGGTCCTAACTGTATACACACACACACACACACACACACACACACACACACACGCACACGCGCACACGCACACACGCACACATGCACACACGCGCACACGCACACACACACACACACACACACACACTTCAGCCATAACATTAAGGGTCCTGCAGCCTTAAAGGGTGTATTAATTTATGGGCGCACAATTTTGCAGGTAAAGGGCTGTTTTACCCGCAATATTGCACGGGCCATACCAGGGGCGTAACTAGGAAAGACTGGGCCCCATAGCAAACTTTTGACTGGGGCCCCCCTCCGCTGGGTATCACACAATCCCCCCTTGTAGATAGTGCCTCCCTATAGATTCCACCACAAAGCGCCCCCTATAGATAGCACCATACACAGCCCCCTGTAGATAACGTCTTACAGCCCCAATCCCCCCTGTAGATAACTCCATACAGCTCCCTGTAGATAACGCCATACAGACCCCCCCCTGTCGATAACGCCATACAGACCCCTCCTGTAGATAACGCCATACAGACCCCCTGGAGATAACGCCTTACAGACCCCCCCTGTAGATAACGCCATACAGAGTCCCCGCTGTAGATAACGTCATACAGAGTCCCCCTGTTAGGGATCTGCCAGGTACTTCATCTAGGTATACTCCTGGGATTAATCAATCCACACCTGAGGCCAGACCTGTTCGACTGACACCATCTCCCACCAACCAGGGTGGCAGGCTCAGGAGTGGGAGAGCCTATCGCGGCCTGGTCTGTCGGAGTTAGCTCCGCCCCCTGTCCTTTATTACCTGCCCTGTTCTCTCCCTCAGTGCTTGTAATTCTTTTGGATTCCTGGCCCCACTGCTGCTTGCTCCAGCCTGCTTCTGCCGTGCTTCTGCCTTGCTGCAGTTCTGCTTGACCTGCTTTGCTTTGCCCCTGGCTTGCTTCTGTCTCCTTGCCCGCTTGGGTGTACTCACTTCGTCCTGGTCCTGACTGTCCGTTCGCCGCTCCGTTTCCTCGTGGCGTTCCGTGGCTACTGCCCCTTCCCTTGCATGTTCCCTGTTTGTTTTCCTGTGCACTTAGACAGCGTAGGGACCGCCGCCCAGTTGTACCTCGTCGCCTAGGGCGAGTCGTTGCAAGTAGGCAGGGACAGGGCGGTGGGTAGATTAGGGCTCACTTTCCCTTCACCTCCTTCCGGCCATTACATAATTACAAGCCCTTACCTAGTCTACCATTTCTCCTACGCTGACGCTATCATGGACCCCCTTGAGACCCTGGCCCAGCAGATGCAGGGCCTCTCCCTACAGGTCCAGGCCCTGGCCCAAAGGGTCAATCAGGGTGACGCTGCTTTAGTAGTACCCCTCACCTCACCTCTAGAACCCGACCTCAAGTTACCTGACCGGTTCTCAGGGGACCGTAAGACGTTTCTCTCCTTCCGGGAGAGTTGCAGACTGTATTTCCGCCTAAAGCCCCACTCCTCAGGTTCCGAGAACCAGCGGGTGGGTATCATCATATCCCGACTCCAGGAAGGGCCCCAAGAGTGGGCCTTCTCCTTGGCTCCTGACGCCCCTGAACTTTCCTCTGTTGATCGTTTTTTCTCTGCCCTCGGACTCATTTACGACGAGACTGACAGGACTGCCTTAGCCGAGAGTCAGCTGGTGACCTTACGTCAGGGTAGGAGACCGGTTGAGGAATACTGTTCTGATTTTAGGAAGTGGTGCGTAGCTTCTCAGTGGAACGATCCGGCCCTAAGGTGCCAGTTTAGGTTAGGATTATCTGACGCCCTGAAGGATCTGCTGGTTAGCTACCCCTCGTCTGACTCCCTTGACCAGGTTATGGCCCTAGCAGTACGACTTGACCGACGTCTCAGGGAACGTCAGCTAGAACGCTTCAGTGTGCTCCCCTCTGACTTTTCTGCGATCTCCCTCGAGGTCCCGTCTCCTCGCCCCTCCACGGAGGACTCGGAGGTACCTATGCAACTCGGGGCCTCCATGTCCCTTCGACAACGTAGGGAGTTTCGCAGAATGAATGGTCTCTGCTTCTACTGTGGGGACGACAAGCATCTACTGAACACCTGTCCCAGGCGCAAGAATAAGAAGCCGGAAAACTTCCGCGCCTAAGTGATCATCGGGGAGGTCACTTGGGCGCACAGGTATTTCCCGTTAATGTGAAACGCAATAAAATTTTGCTTCCCTTTCAGGTCTCGTTTGCTGGCCGGGCTGCCACGGGCAGTGCTTTCGTGGATTCAGGGTCATCTGCTAATATCATGTCTGCGGAATTTGCTATGTCTCTAAAGATGCCTTGTATTGATTTACCTTATCCTATCCCTGTAGTAGGAATCGACTCAACTCCCCTTGCTAATGGTTATTTTACTCAGCATACTCCTGTTTTTGAACTCCTTGTTGGCTCCATGCATTTGGAGCAGTGCTCTGTACTGGTGATGCAGGGATTATCGTCTGATCTGGTTTTAGGCCTTCCCTGGTTGCAGTTGCATAATCCCACGTTTGATTGGAATACTGGGGATCTCACCAAATGGGGTAATGAATGTCTTATGTCATGTCTTTCTGTTAACTCTATTTCTCCCCGGGAGGAGGTAAACACGCTTCCTGAGTTTGTTCAGGACTTCGCCGATGTGTTTTCTAAGGAGGCCTCCGAGGTGTTGCCCCCCCATAGAGATTACGATTGCGCTATCGATTTGGTGCCTGGTGCCAAGCTTCCTAAGGGGAGGATATTTAATCTTTCATGTCCTGAACGTAAAGCTATGAGGGAATATATCCAAGAATGCCTGGCCAAGGGTTTCATTCGCCCCTCGACTTCTCCTGTAGGTGCTGGCTTCTTCTTCGTGGGGAAGAAGGATGGTGGTCTTAGGCCGTGCATTGATTATCGTAACCTGAATAAGGTCACCGTAAGGAACCAGTACCCACTTCCTTTGATTCCGGATCTTTTTAATCAGGTTCAGGGAGCCCAATGGTTTTCTAAGTTCGATCTACGGGGGGCATATAACCTTATCCGCATCAAAGAGGAGGATGAGTGGAAAACTGCGTTCAACACACCCGAGGGTCATTTCGAATACCTGGTCATGCCCTTTGGGTTGTGTAACGCCCCTGCTGTCTTCCAGAATTTTATTAATGAAATCCTGAGAGAGTACCTGGGTAATTTTCTTGTTGTGTACCTTGATGACATACTGGTGTTTTCCAAGGACTGGTCCTCCCACGTGGAGCATGTCAGGAAGGTGCTCCAGGTCCTTCGGGAGAATAATCTGTTTGCTAAGACTGAAAAATGTGTCTTTGGGGTACAGGAGATACCATTTTTAGGGCAAATCCTCACTCCTCATGAATTCCGCATGGACCCTGCCAAGGTTCAGGCTGTGGCGGAATGGGTCCAACCTGCCTCCCTTAAGGCGTTACAGTGTTTTTTAGGGTTCGCCAACTATTACAGGAGATTTATTGCCAACTTCTCGGTCGTCGCTAAGCCTCTTACGGACCTTACCCGCAAGGGTGCTGATGTCCTCCATTGGCCCCCTGAGGCCGTCCAGGCCTTTGAGACCCTCAAGAAGTGCTTTATCTCGGCCCCCGTGCTGATTCAGCCCAACCAAGAGGAGCCATTTATTGTGGAGGTTGACGCTTCCGAGGTGGGAGTGGGGGCCGTCTTGTCCCAGGGTACCAGCTCCCTCACCCATCTCCGCCCCTGTGCTTACTTCTCTAGGAAGTTTTCGCCCACGGAGAGTAACTATGATATTGGCAACCGCGAACTTCTAGCCATTAAATGGGCTTTTGAGGAGTGGCGGCACTTCCTGGAGGGGGCCAGACACCAGGTAACGGTCCTTACGGATCACAAGAATCTGGTTTTCCTAGAATCGGCCCGGAGGCTTAATCCTAGACAAGCTCGGTGGGCACTATTCTTTACCAGATTTAATTTCTTGGTTACCTATAGGGCTGGGTCCAAGAATATTAAGGCTGATGCTCTGTCACGTAGTTTCATGGCCAATCCTCCTTCTGAGAAGGATCCTGCTTGTATTTTACCCCCTGGTATAATCGTCTCTGCCACGGATTCTGATTTAGCTTCTGATATCGCGGCTGATCAGGGTGCAGCTCCCGGGAACGTCCCTGGGGACAAACTGTTTGTTCCCCTGCAATACCGGCTGAGGGTACTCAGGGAAAACCATGACTCCGCTCTATCTGGTCATCCTGGCATCTTGGGCACCAAACACCTCATTACCAGAAACTATTGGTGGCCTGGGTTGCCTAAAGACGTTAGGGCTTACGTCGCCGCTTGTGAGGTTTGCGCTAGGTCCAAAACCCCTAGGTCCCGACCTGCGGGCCTACTACGTTCCTTGCCCATTCCCCAGAGACCTTGGACCCATATCTCCATGGATTTTATCACCGATTTGCCTCCATCTCAGGGCAAGTCGGTGGTGTGGGTGGTAGTCGACCGCTTCAGCAAGATGTGCCACTTTGTGCCCCTTAAGAAGCTACCTAACGCCAAGACGTTAGCTTCTTTGTTTGTGAAACACATCCTGCGTCTCCATGGGGCCCCAGTCAATATCGTTTCTGACAGAGGGGTACAATTTGTTTCCTTATTTTGGAGAGCTTTTTGTAAAAAGTTGGAGATTGATCTGTCCTTCTCCTCCGCCTTCCATCCCGAAACTAATGGCCAAACGGAAAGGACCAACCAATCCCTGGAACAATATTTAAGGTGTTTCATCTCTGACTGTCAATTCGATTGGGTCTCATTCCTTCCCCTTGCTGAATTTTCCTTGAATAACCGGGTCAGTAACTCGTCAGGGGTCTCCCCGTTTTTCTGTAATTTCGGGTTTAACCCAAGATTCTCCTCCGTCTCCCCTGGTTGTTCCAATAATCCTGAGGTAGAGGATGTTCATCGGGAACTGTGCACCGTCTGGGCCCAGGTTCAGAAGAACCTAGAGGCGTCCCAGAGCGCACAAAAGATTCAGGCGGATAGTAGACGTTCTGCTAACCCCCGGTTTGTCGTCGGGGATTTGGTCTGGTTGTCGTCCAGGAACTTGCGCCTTAAGGTCCCGTCCAGGAAGTTTGCTCCCCGATTTATTGGACCTTATAAGATCATTGAAGTCCTCAACCCTGTATCCTTCCGTCTGGAGCTCCCCCCATCATTTCGCATACATGACGTCTTCCATGCCTCCCTCCTTAAACGCTGCTCCCCGTCCTGGTCCCCCTCGAGGATACCTCCTGTTCCCGTTCTCACCCCTGAGGGGGTGGAATTCGAGGTGGCCAAGATTATGGACAGTAGGATGGTCCAGGGCTCCCTCCAGTACCTGGTCCATTGGAGAGGATACGGGCCGGAGGAGAGGACTTGGGTACCTGCCCGTGATGTTCACGCTGGGGTATTGATCAGGAGGTTCCACCTTCTCTTCCCCACTAAACCGGGTCCCCTTAGTAAGGGTCCGGTGGCCCCTCATAAAAGGGGGAGTACTGTTAGGGATCTGCCAGGTACTTCATCTAGGTATACTCCTGGGATTAATCAATCCACACCTGAGGCCAGACCTGTTCGACTGACACCATCTCCCACCAACCAGGGTGGCAGGCTCAGGAGTGGGAGAGCCTATCGCGGCCTGGTCTGTCGGAGTTAGCTCCGCCCCCTGTCCTTTATTACCTGCCCTGTTCTCTCCCTCAGTGCTTGTAATTCTTTTGGATTCCTGGCCCCACTGCTGCTTGCTCCAGCCTGCTTCTGCCGTGCTTCTGCCTTGCTGCAGTTCTGCTTGACCTGCTTTGCTTTGCCCCTGGCTTGCCTCTGTCTCCTTGCCCGCTTGGGTGCACTCACTTCGTCCTGGTCCTGACTGTCCGTTCGCCGCTCCGTTTCCTCGTGGCGTTCCGTGGCTACTGCCCCTTCCCTTGCATGTTCCCTGTTTGTTTTCCTGTGCACTTAGACAGCGTAGGGACCGCCGCCCAGTTGTACCTCGTCGCCTAGGGCGAGTCGTTGCAAGTAGGCAGGGACAGGGCGGTGGGTAGATTAGGGCTCACTTTCCCTTCACCTCCTTCCGGCCATTACACCCCCCTGTAGATAACACCATACAGAGTCCCCCCTGTAGATAACGCCATACAGAGTCCCCCCTGTAGGTAACGCCATACAGAGTCCCCCCTGTAGATAATGCCATAGAGTCCCCCCTGTAGATAACGCCATACAGAGTCCCCCCTGTAGAAAACGCCATACAGAGTCCCCCCTGTAGATAACGCCATAGAGTCCCCCCTGTAGATAACGCCATACAGCCCCCTGTAGATAACGCCATACAGCCCCCTGTAGATAACACCATACAGAGTCCCCCTGTAGATAACGCCATATAGACCCCCTGTAGATAACGCCATACAGACCCCCCTGTAAATAACGCCATACAGACCCCCCTATAGATAACGTCATACAGACCCCACTGTAGATAACACCATACAGAACTCCCCTATAGATAACACCATACAGAACCCCCCTGTACATAGCGCCATACAGACCTCCCTGTAGATAACGCCATACAGACCCACCCTGTAGATAACGCCATACAGACCCCCCTGTAGATAACGCCATACAGACCCCCCTGTAGATAACATAATACAGACCCCCTGTAGATAACACCCTACAGAACCCCCTGTAGATAACGCCATACAGACCCCCCTGTAGATAACACCATACAGACCCCCCTGTAGATAACACCACACAGATCCCCCCTGTAGATAACACCATACAGAACCCCCTGTAGATAACGCCATACAGACCACCCTGTAGATAACGCCATAGAGACCCCTCCTATAGATAACGCCATACAGACCCCCCCTGTAGATAACACCATACAGAACCCCCCCGTAGATAACGCCATACAGCCCTCCCTTGTAGATAGCGCCATATAGCCCCCTCGGCAAAAAAAAAACGGCCTATAGTTTGTCCTACAAAAGAGATGTATCCCCTATCCACAGGATGCATGTGTGATCACTGGCAGCGATAAGGAGAACGGGGGACCGAAAGTCCCCCCAAGTTCTCCATGACTAACCTCGGACGTCAGGCGTCTGCGCAGTTCAATAAAAATGAAAGGTGCGCTGGTCACGCATGTGCACAAGCGCGACCGGTGCACAATTCATTTCTATGGAGCTGCAGACAGACCCCGGAAGTCCGAGCATCCCCGGAAGTTGGGCATCCCAGCGATCACACATGCATCCCCTATCCTGTGTATAGGGGATGCATGTCTTTTGTAGGAACAACCCCTTCAGTGGCGTCGCGCTGTAGCAGCCATAGCGGCTGCTAGCGGAGCCTTCGGCCATGTGGGGGGGTGTGCTGGCGGGTGTCACGGGCCCCATCATGCTGCGGGCCCCGTAGCAGCCGCTACGGCTGCTATAGCGGTAGTTATGCCACTGGGCCATACTGAACATGGTGCTGGCGCAGTTGTTAGCTGCGTCATGGCCAGGTCACGGCTGCTCCATGTGGCCTTACTCTAATACCACTGATAGGTGAAGTGAATAGCATTGCTAATCTCGTTACAATGGCGTCTGTCAAGGGGAGAGATATATTAGGCAGCAAGTGAACAAGTGGGCAAACGTAAGGATCTGAGAGACTTTGACAAGGGCATCTTTAAAATGGCAGGTCTTGTGGGATGCTCCCAGTATGCAGTGGTTAGTACCTACCACTATTAGGTCCAAGGAAGTCCAATCCGTGAGCCAGAATACAGGGAAATAGGCACCCAAAGCTCATTGATGTGAGTGGGGAGCGAAGATAAGCCCTTCTGGTCCAATCTGGCTAGCTTTGATAGAAAGGTGTCAGAACACAGTGCATTGCAGCTTGCTATATTTGGGGCTGCATAGACGCAGACAGGTCAGGGTACCCATGCTAACCCCTCTCTACTGTTGAAAGCGCCTTCATTGGGCATGTAAGCATCAGAACTGGACCATGGAATAATGAAAGAAGGTGGTCTGGTCTGAGGAATCATGTTTTCTTTTACATCATGTGGACTGCCGGGTGTGTGTGACTTGCTTACCCGCGGAAGATATGGCACCAGGATGAACTATGGGAAGAAGGCAGTTGGGCTTAGGCAGTGTGACGCTCTGGGCAATGTTCTGCAGGGAACCCTTGGGTCCGGGCATTTATGTGGATGTTACTTCGACATGTACTACCTACCTAAACATTATTGGAAGACCACACCCCTTCATGGCAATGGCATTCCCCAATGGCAGTGACCTCTTTCTGCAGGATAAAGCGCCCTACTACACTGCAGAAATTGTTCAGGAATGGTTTGAGGAATATATGAAAGGGTTAAATTTGTTAACTTGGCTCTAAATTCCCAAGATCTAAATCTGATTAAGCATGTGTTTGATGTGCTGAAAAAAAAGTCCCAACCATGAAGAACCCCAGAGCGGTCTTTTAGGCGAGTCAAGCAGGGCCAAGATAGGTGTCTCCGACTTCGCACTTGCTGCCGCCTGCCAGAGTAACATCTTCATATACTTAACCTCCCCGCTCCTGAGTCCGCTCCTTTTTGGCTCCAGGCGCAGCGCTGGGTCCTGACGCCATTCAGTTGTCAGGACGTTGTATGCATGGTGTAGATAACATCCTTACGCTAAATGCTGTGCCCGGAGGTGAAGAGGACCCGACTCAGGAGCGGGGTTTATAAGTATATGGATACTAGCGTTTTCAGGATACCAGAATTTGGACTTAGATACCGACTTAGAGTAGTATCACGATTCTCGATACCAAAACAATACTTTGCCCAGATTAAAGTATAATGTGAGGTACATGGTGTTCTCAATTTTGAACCCTTTTTTTGCCTCACATCAATAGTAATTAACCACATCCTGTACCTCAGACATTAACCCAATTTTGCCCAACAACATGACTGAGGTACTTAAATGTAATCACTTACTCTAATCATTATAGCAAGTGATCCTATCAAGTACCTCACAGTCATGACAGGCAACATTTGGTTAATATGTGAGTTACATGATGGGGTTAATTAATAATAATGTGAGGCACAAAGAGGTTCAAAATTGAGAACACTGTGTGCCTCACATTAAGGCCTTATTCACACGGACATGTCCATTTTGCGTGCGCAAAAAACGATGCGTTTTGCGTGCGCAAAAGGTCCGTGTGTCATCAGCATATGGTGCGCAGCTGCGTGGTTTTCGCACAGCCGGCATCATGATGACACTCTGGTTATATGTTTACAAACAGAAAAGCAAGTGCTTCCGTGTGCCGAGCGCTATTTGCACGCACCCATTGATTTCAATGCGTGCGTGCAGCGCAAAACACCGGCAAATATAAGACATGTCATGAGTTTCACGCAGCGCACATACGCTGCGTGAAATTCACTGACAGTCTGAACGGGCCCATTCACTAACATAGGTCCGTGTGACGCGCGTGATTTCCACGCGCGTAGCACGGACGTATTATACGTTCTCGTGAATAAGGCCTAATAATAAGTGACTCCATAATTTCCCTCACATAATGACAACATTGGGGTTAATGCGGTTTGCGCGGTCGTGGGACACAGGCACGTCAACAGGAGCCCACTGCCTGTGCTGCATGTGACATACATTCTCCTCCCTCCCTGTCCCTTCAAAGTGTGGGTTTCTGTCTGACTAGGATGGACTAGGATGTGTGAAGTTTACACCTCCTAGTCCATCTAGTCAGACTCAGATCATCATTTGTGGCAGTGGAGAAGAAAGGAGGAGCTTTCCTCCCTCCTCCTGTGATGCGGCCGGTGCGGCACTAACGAGTTCGGGGTGGGCACAAAAGACAAAGAACATACTGGGCACTAAGCAGTGAACACACCATGTTCTCTGTAGTACTAGTGAGTGGGACCTGCTGCTAAGCTGTATTGAAATACATGAATTGATGGTATTGAACCTTTTGCCCCCGCACAGTATCGAAATAGCATGGAAAATTTGAGGCATCCTGCAACCGTAATGGATACTGCCTGCTGTCGTCCTGTATCTAAGCCTATCATGTGTGACGCTGTCTACTGGGGCCCTGTAATTTAAGCGTATCATGTGTGATACTGTCTGCTAGAGCCCTGTATCTAATCCTATCAAGTGTAATACTGTCTGCTGTGGCCATGTATCTAAACTTACCATGTGTTATGCTGTCTGCTGGGGCCCTGTATCTAAGCCTATCAAGTGTGATACGGTCTGCTGAGGCCCTGTAACTAAACAAATGATGTGCAATACTGTCTGCTGGGCCCCTGTATTAAAGCATATTATGTGTGATACTGTCTGCTGAGCCATGCAGTGGCGTAACTACTAGATACACAATATAAGCCCCTTTATGTCTTCATACATAGGCCTATGTGGCACCCATGCAGCAGCCAGCCTGCAGCTGCTGTCTTATACATACCTCCAAACTTTGAGAGCATGGGGGAGGGACAAGCTTTGCGGCGCGATGTGCTTTTTGTCTATTAAGCCTTTAACTACACCTAGAAAGGTTCACAAGATTTTGGGAAAATGACAACATACACACATATACATACATTATATACACATATATATATATATATATATATATATATATATATATATATATATATATATATATATAAAAATAAAAATGTATTATGAAAAAATAGCCAGCAAGCAGCTTGCTATGCTACTCTTTTTATGCAACCAGTAGGTTACTAGCAGTTATATTATAGCCCAATGTATCATTCGCAACATTAGAAATAAGCCTGCTTTAAAAGCTATGTACACCTTTCAAATATATATATTTTTTAAATAAAAATGTCTGTGTTTTGTGAAACTTTCTAATTTCTTTTTAATAAAAAAATATTTTTACATTTTGAGATGCAGCTGCTTTGTATCCTGGATACAGTGCAGTTGTATCTTACGTGGAGACCTGAATCCGTCAGGTCAGCGGCACTGACAAGTTCAGTGAAAGCAGGTCCTGTTTATCTCTGACAAGCAGGATCCACCTGTTATCGATTACATCTAAGTTATGAACTCAGATGTGATCGGTAACAGTTCGATCCTGCGTGTCAGATACACAGGACACGCTGACACTTATACCGTCAGTGCCGCTGACCTGAGGGAAGTTATAAACTGGTGACAGAGCCTCTTTAAGCTACAGTTAGGTCTAGAATTATTTGGACACCTACACAATCTTCATGATTTGGGCTTTGCATGTCACCACATTGGATATGAAATGAAATACTGAGATGCAATTGAAGTGTAGGCTTTCAGGTTTAGTTCAAGGGGTTGAAAAAAATATCCCTTGAAACGTTTAGGAATAGCAGCCATTTTTTTCCAACAGCCTCCACATTTCAGGGGCTCAAAAGTTACATAGTACGGTTGAAAAAAAACCACATGTCCATCAAGTTCAACCAAGGCAAGTAATTGGACAAATTAACATTACCATAGATAAAATGTTGTTGTTTTTTATACTTTGTAGAGAATCCTTTGCAGGCAATGACTGCCTGAAGTCTAGAACCCATGGACATCACCAAACGCTGGGTTTCCTCCATTGTGATGCTTTGCCAGGCCTTTACTGCAGCTGTCTTCAGTTGTTGCTTGTTTGTGGGTCTTTCTGCCTTAAGTTTTGTCTTAAGCGAGTGAAATGCATTCTCGATCGGGTTGAGATCTGGTGATTGACTTGGCCATTGCAGAATATTCCACTTCTTTGCCTTAAAAAACTCCTGGGTTGCTTTTGCAGTATGTTTTGGGTCATTGTCCATCTGTACTGTGAAGCGACGTCCAATTAATCTTGCAGCATTTGGTTGAATCTGAGCAGAAAGTATATTCCTGAACACTTCAGAATTCATCCGGCTGCTTCTGTCTTCAGTCACATCATCAATAAACACTAGTGACTCAGTGCCTTTGGCAGCCATGCATGCCCATGCCATCACACTGCCCCCACCATGTTTTATAGAGGATGTGGTGTGCTTTGCATCATGAGCGTTCCAAGCTTTCTCCATACTTTCTTCCTCCCATCATTCTGGTACAGGTTGATCGTAGTTTCATCTGTCCAAAGAATGCTGTTCCATAACTGGGCTGGCTTCTTTAGATGTTGTTTGCAAAGTCTAATCTGGCTTTCTATTTTTGAGGCTGATTAATGGTTTACACCTTGTCGTGAACCCCCTGTATTAGCTATCATGAAGTCTTCTCTTTATGGTAGACTTAGATACTGATACACCTAATTCCAGGAGAGTGTTCTTCACTTGGGTAGAGGATGTGAAGGGGTTTTTCTTCACCATGGAAAGGATTCTGTGATCATCCACCACTGTTGTGTTCCGTAGACGTCCAGGCCTTTTGGAGTTTGGAGTCCACGAGATCACAACTGCGCTCTTTTTTTCAAGAATGTACCAAACTGTTGATGTGGCCACTCCTAACATTTGTGCTATCTCCCTGATGGATTTCTTCTTTTTTTTCAGCCTAACGATGGTCTGTTTCACTTGCATTGAGAGCTCCTTTGACCTCATGTTGTGGGTTGACAGCAACAACTTCCAAATGCAAATGCAATACCTGGAATCAACCCCAGACCTGTTACCTGCTTAATTGATGATGGATTAACAGGGGAAAAGCCCATGCAGCCCATTAAATAGCTTTTGAGATAATTGTCAAATTAGCTTTGGTCCCATGAAAAAGAGGCAGCTACATATTAAAGAGCTGTAATTCCTAAACCCTTCCTCAAATTAGGATGTGAATACCCTCATATTAAAGCTGAGAGTCTGCACTTTAAGACCATATTTATTAAATAACTGTATATTCAATACGTTTTGGTAAACAGCTAAAATGCCAAAACTTGTGTCACTGTCCAAATATTTCTGGACCTAACTGTATGTACTGTGAGAAGGGTAAAGGGCAGTGCGGCAAATATCCCAGCTTTTTTACATGACCCCAAATTTAAAAGTTTTGTGTACAGATACAGTATCAGATTCAAGCTTAATGCATAGTTATGTTGCCAAGAACCAAGCTTAATACATAAATGCAGCACCAGCACCTAGGTCAGTACTTAACTACAGTACGTGAACCAAGCTCAGTACATATATACAATACCAGAGCAAAGCTCAGTACAAATATACCACTCCAGAATCAAACTCTGTACATATATACAGCCCCAGAACCAAGCTCAATACAGAACTACAGCGCCAGAACTAAGCTCTGTGCATATATACAGAACCAAGATAAATTCATAAATACAGTACCAGAATTAGGCTCATTACAAATACAATACCAGAACTGAGCTCAGTAAATATATACAACACCAGTACAAAGCTCAGTACATATATGCAATACCAGCTCAAATACAGTGATCATTTGCAAAGTCAGGTTAGACGCTGTTCTATAAATTTGTACCTAAATAATGATCTGCTGGTAGTTGCTGTTTTACAAAAAGAATGGTACCACCCATCAGTATACAGTTAATCCAGTACTGATCCAACAGAGTCATAGGCAGAATAAACAATTACATTCAGTAACTCACAGGTGATGTCTTCTCTGACTGGCATAGTTCTTCTCTCTTTTCTTCTCCCTGCTTTCCAGACCCCCATGACAATTTCTCCCAGCCATGACCCACTGCTGCAGAGTTGGCTGCCCAGATGTCTTTGACTCCTGTCTTTTTCAGCACGTGCGCAACTATAAATATATAGACAAAATCCTCATGGTGCCACAAACTGCAACCCTGAATATAATAGAACCATACACTGTGCCCCTGAATACAATTGTGTCACACTGTAATGTTTCTTTATTCACAGATAGGATACAGGAACGGATAAGCAGATTTCAGGATAAAGCAGCATAATTTATTAACTTGGGTAGTGGATCCTTGGGCTGTTACCAGTTGGCAGCCGGAAGCAGCAGTGAAAACAACTCAAGGACAGGGATGTAGAAGCCGGTAATGGGGTAACCGGACTATCCATAAACAAACAGGAAGGCCAACAGGCCCAGACGTGGCAAACACCAGACTGGCAGAGATGAACCTGATCTCAGACAGAACTAGGAGCAATACTTGGACAGAACCAGGAGAAACCCAGGGCAGCGATTAGACATAGGCACTAGACTTGGAACCGGGAGATGCCAGGAACAGGGTCAAGGAGCATCCAGAGTCAGAACCAGGAGATACCAGGAGCAGCATCCAGGAGAAGGTGGTGTCACATAAGGGAAAACAGGTCTTGGTACAAGCAGGTACAGGTCTCAGGCAACAGGTTCGGAAGGATGTAGCTGTCACTGGACTGGAATATGGTCACACGTAGCAGGACTGCTACAAAGAGATAGCTGCAGAACTGGAGCACAATCACAGCAGCAGAGCAGGAGATCAAACACAGCAGCCAGGGGTCAATACCAGGAGCACAGGTACCAGGAACATGATCAGACTGGGAACTTAGAGGCGAGATGCAGAATCCACAAGACTGGACTGGTCCACATTCAGGAAGAATACTGTGAACAATACATGATCATCAAGCCAAGGCTGATGGGGCAGACAGGGTTTATTAGCAGAGTTCATCAGCAGCATCCAATGGAACAGCAAGAATTTGCAAAGAACAAGAGTCTAGCACAGGAGGGGTTAATAATTGTTTAGCTGCTGCAGGGTGTGGTTGTGTAATGCACCTGAGTATAGCTGAGGCAAAACAGTTAATGTAGCAGAGCTGATTGTTGTTACAAGTAGGGAAGATGTGAACAAGAACCCAATTAAAATAGTGTTATACGCTGTGCCCCATGCAAATAAAGCACCACACACACTGTGCCTCCTGTATATAGTGCCACACAGTGCCCTCTGTAGATAGTTCCACACTGTCCCCTGTAGAAAGTGCCACACACTGTCCCATGTACAAAGTGATACACACAGTGCCCCTTGCAGAAAGTCCACACATAATACCCCCTGTAAAAAGTGACACACAGTCCCCTGTAGAAAGTGCCACACACAGTGCCCCTTGTAGAAAGTGCCAGACAGTGCCCCCTGTAGATAGTGCCACAGTTCCCCCTGTGAATAGTGCCACAGTGCTCCCTGTAGATAGTGCCCCCTGCAGATATTGCCCCCTACCACAACAAGCATACTTACCTGTCCCTGTTCCCATGCTGTCATCTAGCGATGCAGACCTGAACTCTACTGACCAGACCTGCTCCAGAGGAACGACGCAGGTGTAGTGTTCCAGTACACTCCCTACTTCCATAATAGGAGTAGTTGTCGTATGGTAGTAGGTTTGTCACAATGTAATAGTACTGTGTGACAGTATGCCTCTGTTTTGCCATGTATTTCCTGTGCATACACTGTGTATATTATCATTTGCTGCCATCTATCTTTGACCCACTGTAAGTGCATGTGAGTGTAGGATTTCAATTACTGCTGAGTCATAACCAGTTTTCCCTCCAGAAACTTCTAGTATTCTGTGGGTGGAGACTTTAGCCCAGCCTACCTCTTAGCAGAGGGCAGGAAAACCAGTGGAGACGAGTTCTGGGGAGTCTTGTGTGAGGTGCCAGCAACCCATGCTGTGCAAGAGATGGCAGGGAATCTACAACTACCTACATGCCATGCCTAGGAGCTGCATGGTGAATCTCACGGCCCATACAAAGCACAGATATTCCTGCGGGAAAAGTCCAGTGCTCCGTGGTTTCCAAGCCACGTGTCTTAGGTCTGCGTCTGGCTGTCGGATACCGCAGCCCAGTAACCGTGAGTAACTACATTTCCCTCAAGTTAGTCACCCGCCGGGAGCCAACCGGTGCAGATCCCTTCTGTAGCCATAATAAGGACTGTGTCTCCCCCAAAACCATAAACTGCATAATCTGAGGAAAGTACTGTGTCAGCATCACTCCTCACAAGCATATCCCTGCAAGTCAGCTAACAAGGGGTCCTCCTCGCATGCACACTCCACTATACTTGTAATGAGAGACTGCATTGCTGTGAATTATTGCTGCACTTGATGGAAGTTCTCCTCAGTAAAGAGACTTTTGGTTAGCAGAGGACTGTGTCTGATTTTGCTTTCCATTTTTTTGACAATCGACTTTGTGCGTGTCCTAAGAGAGGTGCCCAGGGTAGGACCCCACTTCCGCGACCGTGACATCACTAATAAACCAGCCATTAGGGGGACTACTACCCCGATCAGGTCCTCTCATAACATCTGCATCCTCTGGGATACCACACAGGCAGCATGATGGTGTAATCGTGCCACTTACATGACAACAAATACACCAAATGGCATTGAATGGAACTGATGGCTCCCTTGTTTCGCCTGTGTTTTAATTGTATCCTAAGGACGTGGATACATTCGAATCCAATTGTATGCGGGGGCTCTACAAGCCAGTGATGGCTAATGGGGGCCCCCCTGAGCTAGGGGGATAGCGGGGCATGGAGCTCCAAGAGATCCAATTATGATTTGGCCCTTCTATCAATTGTAATAGTTTCTGCTGGGGAAGGGCTGGCCCTGTGTCTAAGCATACTGGGACAGGTTGAGTAATTAGGGTCAGCTCACGCTGTTCATTTGATTATTTATTTACTGGATTATTCTAACAGAGCACCGTGAATGGTAATTGTTTTATGCCATTCATATATTTCATTCTTTGGCTATGTGGTACTGTAGAATTTTCACAACATAGGTGATTTTTGTGAAGTGTGCCCCACCCCTCACCCCCCACCCCCCTACACAGGGGCGTATCTAGGAAAGACTGGGCCCTATAGCAAACTTTTGACTGGCCTCCCCCCTGGGTGCCACACACAGCTCCCCTTATAGATAGTGCCCGCTGTAGATTGTGTCATACAGCCCCCCTTGTAGATTCTACCATACAACCCTCCCATTAGACAGTGCTATACAGACCCCTGTGTAGACAGTGTCACACCCACCCGTTCTGCCACCCGTCCTTCTGTAGATCGTGCCCCCTCCCCCTTGTAGTCAGTGCCATGCAGCCCCCATGTAGATAGTGCCCCCACCTCCCCCTTGTAGATATTGCCATACAGTTCCCTGTAGATAGTGCCCCCACCTCCCCCTCTAGATTCTGCCACACAGTCCCCCTGTAGATTGTGCCATACACGCCCCTGTAGACAGTGCTATACAGCCCACCGTGTAGACAGTGTCACACCCGCCTTGTAGTTATTGCCACCCTTCCCCCTGTAGATAGTGCCCCCTCCCCCTTGTAGACAGTGCTACACAGACGCATTGTAGATGGTGCCCTCACCTTTCCCTTGTAGATAGTACCATATAGCCCTCCCTGTAGATAGTTCCCCCCACCTCCCCTTGTAGATAGTGCTATACAGTCCTCCTTGTAGATAGAGCCCCACCTCCCCCTTGTAGATAGTGCCATACAGCCCCCCTGTAGATAGTGTCATACAGCCCCCCTGTAGATAGCACCCCCACCTCCCCCTGTAGAGAGTGCCATACAGCCCCTTCTGTATAGTGCTATAGAGCCCCCCTGTAGATAGTGCCATACAGCTCCCCTGTATAGTGCCATACAGCCCCTTATAGATAGTTCTATACAGCCCCCTTATAGATAGGGCTATACAGCCCCCCTTATAGATAGTGCTATACAGCCCCCTTGTAGATAGTGCCATATAGCCCTCCTTGTAGATAGTGCCCCCTACCTTCCTTTGTAGATAGTGCTATACAGCCCTCCTTGTAGATAGAGCCCCACCTCCCCCTTGTAGATAGTGCCATACAGCCCCCCTGTAGATAGTGTCATACAGCCCCCCTGTAGATAGCACCCCCACCTCCCCCTGTAGAAAGTGACATACAACCCCTCCTGTAGATAGTGCCATACAGCCCCTCCTGTATAGTGCTATACAGCCCCCTGTAGATAGTGCCATACAGCCCCCCTGTATAGTGCTATACAGCCCCCTTGTATAGTGCCATACAGCCCCCTTATAGATAGTTCTATACAGACCCCTTATAGATAGGGCTATACAGTCCCCTTATAGATAGTGCTATAGAGCCCCCCTTGTAGATAGCGCCCCAACCTTCCTCTTGTAGATAGTGCCACACAGCCCCCCTGTAGATAGTTAAATACAGGCTCCTATAGATAGTGGCCCCCAACAAATAAAACAAACAAAAAAACGTTATAGTGCCATACAGCCCCCCTGTAGATAGTGCCATATACCTCTTCCCACATTACAGTGCCATACAGACCCTCCTGTAGATAGTGCCATACAACCCCCCCCTGTATAGTGTCATACAGTCCCCCTGAGATAGGGCCATACAGCCCCCCCTGTACATAGTGCCCCCCAAACAAACAAAAAAATAAAACCAAAAAAAGTTATACTCACCTAGGCCCCATTCCTGCGACAAACGGAGCTGCTCCAAAGCATCAATGATGATTGGATCCTTATGTAGGTCGGCATGATCCAGTGACATCATCACACCAGCCTGCGGAGGGATCCTGTCCCTGCGCCTGGTAGGCTGCAGGCTGAACGTGGCCTGTAGCCTAGTCAATGGCAGAGCAGGGAGATACAGGATGCAGATACTATTGAATGTGGCGTTGCTAGCGCTGTAGTAGCCATAGCGGCACCACCAGGCATGGGTGGGCCGCAGCAGCCGCTGTGGCTTCTACAGCGGTACTTATGCCACTGGCCGCACCATTAACCCTTGCTCCAGGCCCGAAAAAAAGCTAATGATGGCCCTGGAGGTGTTACAGCTATCGGGTATGTGAACCCTCTAGGCCGCACCGCGGAGTAGCAGCTGGCCAGACAATTGTCAATGAAAGACTTTTTAGGACAAAATAGATAGAAGATTTTTCAGACAGTTGACTTGGCAGACACTTGGGACAGATGACACTTGGTACAGATGACACTTGGCACAGATGATGAACTCGACACTAGACTTCGCACTGGAAAAAACACAATTACTGGACACGGGATAAGGGATACAAGATACGGGAACACATGATACAGGATACAACTAAGGAACCATTTGCAAAAACGAACATGGGTAGACACAACAACGCTCAGAGGGCAGAGTCCTTTTTATAGTCCATGGTGTGTTGGGGTTGGATAGGGACATTTTACTGGTGCGCGCTGGCCCTTTAAGGCTGATAACGAGCGTGCACGTGCACCCTGGGGGAAGCAGTGGGAAAGTAGACGCCGGCAAGCTCCATGTGTCCTAAGGTCGCGGCTGCCGGTGAGTAGGACGCACTTACGCCCCCTGTTCTTAGATCCCAAGCAGAGGAGGAATGTTCTGTTCTGGCTTTCAAGACCAGATAGAATGTCTTCCCTCCTACCCTCTTGTAGTCAAGGATCTCTATAACCTGAAAGACGTCAGAAGACCTGCTGGGAGCAACTGTAGAACAAGGAGATTTACTGTAACGGTTCAGGTCCACAGGCTTTAGGAGGGACACATGGAACGAGTTAGGAATTTTGAGGGTAGGAGGCAGCCGAAGCTTATGGGACACAGGATTTGTTTGTTGTAAAACCTCGAAGGGGGCGTGGAACTTGGGAGCTAATTTGTGGGAAGGTTCTTTGAAGACAGCCAGACCTTGACTCTGGGGGAACACTGAGGAGGAACTTTTCTTTTCCTATAGGCATATTTTTTCATGCAAAAAAGGAAGGAAGGAAGAAAGAATTGGCTGCAGGCACTTGACCGGCACAGAAAGAGGAACTTGTGGATGCTGACTGTATACAGGGTGGGCCATTTATATGGATACACCTAAATAAAATGGGAATGGTTGGTGATATTAACTTCCTGTTTGTGGCACATTAGTATATGGGAGGGGGGAAACTTTTCAAGCTGGGTGTTGACCATGGCGGCCATTTTGAAGTCAGCCATTTTGTATCCAACTTTAGTTTTTTCAATGGGAAGAGGGTCATGTGACACATCAAACTTTTCGAGAATTTCACAAGAAAAACAATGGTGTGCTTGGTTTTAACGTTACTTTATTCTTTCATGAGTTATTTATGTCATTATGGGTGTCAGGTCCGAGCATTCCTAGATGAACAGTTTCCTGGAAAGTGGATTGGTCGTCGTGGGCCAGTTGAATGGCACCCTAGGTCTCCCGATCTGACCCCCTTAGACTTTTATCTTTGGGGTCATCTGAAGGCAATTGTCTATGCTGTGAAGATACGAGATGTGCAGCAACTGAAACTAGGGATACTGGAAGCCTGTGCTAGCATTTCTTCTGCGGTGTTGATATCAGTGTGTGAAGAGTGGGAGAAGAGGGTTGCATTGACAATCCAACACAATGGGCAGCACTTTGAACACATTTTATAAGTGGTCAGGAACTTGTAAATAACTCATGAAAGAATAAAGTACCGTTAAAACCAAGCACACCATTGTTTTTCTTGTGAAATTCTCGATAAGTTTGATGTGTCACATGACCCTCTTCCCATTGAAAAAACTAAAGTTGGATACAAAATGGCCGACTTCAAAATGGCCGCCATGGTCAACACCCAGCTTGAAAACTTTCCCCCCTCCCATATACTAATGTGCCACAAACAGGAAGTTAATATCACCAACCATTCCCATTTTATTTAGGTGTATCCATATAAATGGCCCACCCTGTATAAGATTATGATCACGGCATTATTAAAATATACTTAAATATTTCAAAGCACAATTCAAATTTCACAGACAAGACATGCACGAACACAAAAGACTTACCTGTTCGGATGATATTAATTCTCGTCTTCTCCTGCATCTACTGCCGTCAATATACATGAATTCATCATGCGTTCCAGAAGGCTATTCCTCCTGGACCGCAATCAATTTCACATGAATGACCGGATACAAAACCCAGCAATTTAAGTCACAATACTGCAACAAGCCATGAGTAAGGACGCAGTTCGCGTCTGAAACGCGTAGGCACCGCCTATATTTTCAACTACCTGTTGTACTCTGGAACACTCTCTGCCGATTTTAAAATATTATTCTGGAATAAAACTTTGAAGAAGTTTCCTATTTTAACTGACACATCAGTTTCAGCGCTGGATCCATTCTTTATCTTCCTTTCAGTTTTATTCTAGCATAAACAAGCTGTCCCGGATGCTCTCTAAAGTGCTGCTTTACTGCGCTGCTAAAATATTTCATTATTCAGTAAACCTTAGAGTATGTTCACACTCAGCGGATTAGCTGTGAAAAATCCACAGCGTCATACAGTAGCAGCAATCAGTTTGATTGGTGCAACTTACAAAATACGTTTAATTAAAAATTATTCTTACTTTTTGAGATACAGATGCTCTGAATCCTGGATACAGAGCAGCAATATCGTGCGCTAAGACCTGAATCCGTCAATCAGCGGGACTGAAGGGTTCAGTGTCAGCGGGTCCTGCGTGTCTCTGACAGTATTACAGGTGGATCCTGCATGTCAGTTTTATTAAAAATTATTTTTACTTTTTGAGACACAGCTGCTCTATATTCTCTATACAGAGCAGCTGTATCTTACGCTGAATCCTGTACCCATCAGGTTTTCGGGACCGCGGATCGAGCTGTTAACGATCACATCTAAATGCATAACATAGATGTGATCGATAACAGTTGGATAGGACCCGCTGACACTAAACCTGTCAGTCCCGCGGGACTGAGGGATTTAGGTCTCAGCGCTATCTGCACTGTATACAGGATACAAAGTACCTGTATCTCAAAAAGTAAAACAAAATTCTAATAAAAATTATTTAGAAAGTTGCACCAATCACAGTGATAGACATTTTCATTTTAAATAAAATGATTTCAAAGGTGCACATAGTCTTTAGAGAGATTGTCCAGATTGTCTCACCCCCTACATTGTAAGTAAATGTTTCTGTACAGCAGCCACTTCACATAATCACATTGACACTTCGTCCAATAGACCTGTTTGGGAGCACGGGCTGAAAATGCGGACGACTGTCCGCAGCCGTCGGCAGCCTGCCGTGCCTGCAATCACGGCCCGTTATTACGGGCATGGCCGTGTGCATGGGGCCTTACAGTGTAGAGCAGGGGTCTCAAACTCGGCAGGGTAAGTGGGCCGCATATAGAAAAAATGGGAAGTTGACGGGCCGCATTACTTTCAAATTTGATACAACACAAAATTATTGTTAATAAATTACTTATTTGAACTACTATGACACTATATTACTATAATAATAATAATAATAATAATAATAATAATAATAATAATAATAATAATAATAATAATAATAATAATACTACATTACTATAAAATTAATACTACATTACTATAATAATACCGCTAGGTTTAAAATTTGAGATATTTCTCCACGTGCTTATTTCAACAATCCAGTTTTCCAGTTTAAGTGTCGCTAAATGCAGTCCGGCGGCTCAGCTGGCAGCATTTGGCAGACACAGACCCTTTTTAGATAGTGCCACTGTGCCCACTGTAGATGCTGCTGCAGTGCCCTCTGTGGATGCTGCCACAGTACACTCCTTAGATGCTGCCACAGTGCCTTCCGTAGATGCTGCCACAGTGCCCTCCGTAGATGCTGCCACAGTGCCCTCCGCAGATGCTGCCACAGTGCCCTCCGCAGATGCTGCCACAGTGATGTCAAGGGCTTGCCCAGAGCTGGAGTCATGGAGCAGAGCCGCTTCTAGCACTCTGCCTGGGATTCCAGCTCTGCTCCTGACATCACTGTCCATATATGGACAGAGATGTCAGGGGCAACCCCAGAGCTGGAGTCCCAGGCAGAGCGCTAGTAGGCTCTTCCTGGGACTCCAGCTGTGGTCCTGACATCACTGGGACTCCTGCTCTGGGGAATTCCACAGAGTCCTGGAGCAGAGCCTGTACTAATGCTCTGCTCCGGACTCCTCTCTGGGGAAGACCCTGACACACTGTCCATAAATGGACAGCGATGTCAGGGATTTCTACAGAGTCCCGGAGCAGAGCCTGTACTAGAGCTCTGCACTGGACTCCGGCTCTGGGGAAGCCCCTGACACACTGTCCATATATGGACAGCGATGTCAGGGAATTCCACAGAGTCCCGGAGCAGAGCCTGTAATAGCGCTCTGTTTGGGACTCCGCTCTGGGGAAGACCCTGACACACTGTCCATATATGGACAGCGATGTCAGGAAATTCCACAGAGTCCCAGAGCAGAGCCTGTACTAGCGCTCTGCTCGGGACTCCGCTCTGGGGAAGACCCTGACACACTGTCCATATATGGACAGCGATGTCAGGGAATTCCACAGAGTCCCGGAGCAGAGCCTGTACTAGCGCTCTGCTCGTGACTCTGCTCTGGGGAAGACCCTGACACACTGTCCATATATGGACAGCGATGTCAGGGAATTCCACAGAGTCCCGAAGCAGAGCCGATACTAGCGCTCTGCACGGGACTCCGGCCCTGGGGAAGCCCCAGACATCGCTGTTCATATGTGGACAGCGATGTCAGCGAAATCCAGAGTCTAGCGGCTCTGTGTCCCGCGGGCCGCAGATGACAGCCCCCGGGCCGCGTGCTTGAGGCCCCTGGTGTAGAGGAAGGGATGGAGAAGAAATGTACCAATTGTTGCGCAACTCCAATTTTTATTACCTTCAAGCATCTTTATAAAAATAAAAAACTATTTCAGACAACTCCTTTCAGAAAATAGTGATGATTCATGGAAATAAATATTCACACAATATATTCTTTTACTGTAACATATATCTTTATGCATCACAATGGGTCTACTTAGCTGCATTTTATCTTATGTTTTAACTGTATATTATTTAAACAGCCAGAATCATCAATATCATTTGGGGAGTGAATAGAAAGGGGTTAATAAAGGGAAAACTGCAAATGTATTGGGTAAAGGGGTTAAGGATAATGATATTAAAAAAACTGTATAGAGAGAGGAAAAGGAAGTGGGAAAACTACATCATGAGGGAAGTGAAGAAGGGGTTAAGTCGGGGTTAGGAGGAAAGAGGATGGTATACTGGATAGCTGTACAACTAGGAGAGTAGAGGGGCTCTGAATAGTTATATACAGATGAAGGGGAGGAAGAGGGGAGTTGGGAATAATCTGTACCTTGGAGCAGAGGTTCTCAGCATGTGAAGTGCAGTCCAGGAGGAGCTCTTGTTGCAGATACTGTACCCTCCCCCACCTGTTGCCGATTGTATACAAGTTCAGCCTGTGAGGAGCCAATCCCTCCTTTTCTGTCTTGATGTAGCAGCTGTACACATGGTCTCCCTCATTCTTGCCCAAACCAAGCAAATTAGTGCAGTGAGGAGAGAAAGCCAACACATTATGTAGGCAGGGCCAGCACAGACAATACTGTCCAGCAGCATCAGGGCTTCAGTGTAACAGGCAGCCCAACCTCTGCTTCCTGTGCTAGCAATGCCTACCGCTACCTCTTCTCATAAGTTATCTCATTGCAGTTTTAACAGCGGTCACTCTCCAGGCTGGGCCCCCAGGTAGTGCCCAAATGATCAACCTGCCTCTGCCTGAAGAACAACCACAGGGGGCCTTCAGCATTGGTAGGAGCACATTCCTGGTGGGCAGAGTCTGGACTGGGGAAGTACCGTCACCAGCCGCAGTGACTGGCTGCACCTATTATAGCAGGAGAAGTCGACTGACTGACAGCGTGCAAGGAAAAGAAGGCAACTAATCCTCCTCCTGTCCCTGTATGGCTTTAGATTACCACAGTGTCTGGATCACAGTGTCAAGTCGCGCCAAGAATTTGAACAATACACTCAATAAAGTTTATACTTTTTACACTGTCCCTATCCTGTGCCCACCCAATACTTATCGTAAAATCTTCTGACTGCTTCTCTAATACATTTCTGTTACAAATTACATTTTCACCCACTGACTATCACCATAAACGATAGTTTCCAACTAGTTCCACAAAACAAAATTAGATTAGATTAGGTTTAGGGATATGTCATTATGCCCGTACACATTTCAGAAAAAACACTCAGTTTCAGCACGGATCACTGCATTTTATCGTCTGCAAGGCTAGAATAGATGAAGCAAATCAAAACTGCAGCTTCGTTTATGAGCACTCTTAGGGTATGTTCACACACAAACTCAAAAACGTCTGAAAATACAGAGCTGTTTTCAAGGGAAAACAGCTCCTGATTTTCACACGCTTTTTAATCCACTCACGATTTTCACTGCGTTTTTCGCTGCGCTTTTTACGGCCGTTTTTGGAGCTGTTTTCTATAGAGTCAATTAAAAACAGCTCCAAAAACGTCCCAAGAACTGTCCTGTCGGAACAGAACGCCGTTTTTCCCATTGAAATCAATGCACAGATGTTTGGAGGCATTCTGCTTCCGATTTTTCAGCCGTTTACGGCGTGATAAATGGCCGCAAATAGGCAGTGTGAGCATACCTTCCGGGTGGATACAAAAATGGCATCCTTGTTAAAGAATTTTGATTGCGGAATCTGTGTGCAGATTCTGCAGCAAAGTGCAATGCAATGTTAGGCCGGATTCACACGAGCGTGTGCGTTTTGCGCGCGCAAAAGTTACATAACAGCTCCGTGTGTCAGCAGCGTATGATGCGTGGCTGCGTGATTTTCACGCAGCCACCATCATTATGACACTCTGTTTGTATGTTTGTAAACAGAAAAGCACGTGGTGCTTTTCTGTTTACATTCAGGGTATGTTCACACGAGGGCGCCCGTAACGGCTGAAATTACGGGGATGTTTCAGCCTGAAAACATCCCCGTAATTTCAGCCGTAACGGTATGTGCAGGCGCTTGAACGCCGCGTCCATTACGGACATAATTAGCGCTGCTATTCATTGGAGTCAATGAATAACGGCTCCAATTACGGCCAAAGAAGTGACAGGTCACTTCTTTTATGCGGGCGTCTATTTACGCGCCGTCTTTTGACAGCGGCGCGTAAATTACGCCTCGTGTGAACAGACAAACGTCTGCCCATTGCTTTCAATGAGCAGATGTTTGTCAGCGCTATTGAGGCGCTATTTTCGGATCGTAATTCGGGGCAAAAACGCCCGAATTACGTCCGTAAATAGGCCGTGTGAACATACCCTCATAGTTTTTACTGCTGTTGCGCGAATCACGCGCGTTGCACGGACGTATATCACGTTCGTCTGAATAAGCCCTAAGTGAATGGAATTTTACGCCGCAGAATCTAGGCAAGCTGCAGATTTTAAAATCTGCAGCATGTCCTGTCTGTTGCGGAACTGCTGTTCTGCTGCACATTTTCACCATGGATATCATTTATTGCAATCCAAAGTGTAAAATCTGCGGCTAAATTACATATTCTCAACAAATAATGATTTTGGTAGCATGGTAGGTCTTTGGGGTGTGCACCATAAATTTTTATCACATCTGTGGATAAAGGCCAATGTTGCATGGCTTCTGTTTCAGCTGTTTTTGATGTACAGGGTGGGCCATTTATATGGATACACCTAAATAAAATGGGAATGGTTGGTCATATTAACGTCCTGTTTGTGGCACATTAGTATATGGGAGGGGAGAAACTTTTCAAGCTGGGTGTTGACCATGGCGGCCATTTTGGAGTCGGACATTTTGTATCCAACTTTAGTTTTTTCAATGGGAAGAGGGTTATGTGACACATCAAACTTATCGAGAATTTCACAAGAAAAACAATGGTGTGCTTGGTTTTAACGTTACTTTATTCTTTCATGAGTTATTTACAAGTTTCTGACCACTTATAAAATGTGTTCAAAGTGCTGCCCATTGTGTTGGATTGTCAATGCAACCCTCTTCTCCCACTCTTCACACACTAATAGCAACACCGCAGAAGAAATGCAGAATGGGCAAAACAAAAATTGGAACAGGACCCTCAGTTTACACAGAACATTTTGTTCAGTGATGAGGCAAACTTTTATGTGAATGGTGAAGTTAACAAACAAAACCACCGCTATTGGTCCCTCCAAGACTGTTGGAACACAAAAATTGATGGTATGGTGTGGTATATGGGGTACAAAGATAGTGGGGCCATTCTTCATCAATGGAAAACTCAAGGCCACTGGATATCTGAAATTGCTACATGATGATGTGTTTCCCTCTTTATGCACTGAAGCTGGCACGTTCCCTGAGTTTTTCCAGCAAGATGGTGCACCACCACATTATGGGTGTCAGGTCCGAGCATTCCTAGATGAACAGTTTCCTGGAAAGTGGATTGGTCGTCGTGGGCCAGTTGAATGGCACCCTAGGTCTCCCGATCTGACCCCCTTAGACTTTTATCTTTGGGGTCATCTGAAGGCAATTGTCTATGCTGTGAAGATACGAGATGTGCAGCAACTGAAGCTACGGATACTGGAAGCCTGTGCTAGCATTAATATCACCAACGATTCCCATTTTATTTAGGTGTATCCATATAAATGGCCCACCCTGTAGATGCTTTTAATATATTTGAACTTTGCACATCTTGACCTATTATTTTTGCATTGTTTTCGTGTTTGTCTCTGCTTGTCACTAGGTTACATCAAGGAGGACATAACTGTAAACAACATGTTAAACAACTGCAATTATCAAGTTGTCTGCTTTCAGGAAATATATAATATGTGGGGGTTTGAAGGTGTGCAATGCTTGTTTTTTAAATTTCCAGCATACGGCTGGGTTCACACAGAGAATTTTGCAGGCAGAAAATCTGCCTCAAAATTTAGTTTGGAATTTTGAGGCAGATTTTGCTATGCCTGCATGCCGATTTTCGCTGCGTTTTTCGCCCGCGGCCAAACGCTGCGAAATAAGTTTTCTCTGCCTCCCATTGATGTCAATAGGAGGTCAGAGACGTAAACGCCCGAAGATAGGGCATGTCCCTTCTTTCTCCCCCGAACCGTTTTTTCCGCTCGCGGGAAAAAAACGCCTCCGCCTCCCATTGAAATCAATGGTAGGCATTTTCGGCCATTTTTTGGCGCGTTTTCCGACGCAGTTTCCGCATCAAAAAACGTGTAAAAAAACTCAGTGTGAACTGACTCGAAAACTAGATTTTTTTTATTCTCTTCAGTTCTGGTGATTTTGGGAAGATATTTTCATGTAGACATAGATATAAGTGGCATATATGAATGTTTATGAATTTTTTTGACAAAAGATTACACTTTGACGCAAAATTACATGAAGGCGTCCTTGTGTATAAAGTGCTATTTTTAAGAGTGGGATTTTTATGATTGTACCAGGTTTCTACATTCAAGAAATATACTGTATGGGTATGTAGGTGAAGTATACATTTTTCATTTTATAATTCAGGGTTTTTTTGTGCATGTCAAAAAAAGTGTAGATTGACCTCGCTATCAGGAGGTGCAAAATGTACACAAACCCCTGGGTTAAACCACATTGCAATCCAAACCATGTCTGAGTATTGCGATTTGCTCCGGTCTTGTGCCCACTGAGAACTTTCTTTGCCAGACTGTTCTTCGTTCTCTGATGGATTTTCTTTTACTTTGTATCTATCATTTATACTGTATACAGTTCTTCGCTGCACTCTGTACATTCCTTACAGGACATTGGATTCCAGTAGTGTTTGCCAAGAATTGTACTATGGTAACTCCCATTGAGTTCATGAAGAGGAGGTTGTGCTTGCGTGTGGCTCTCTCCATTAAACTCAATGGAGAATGCATGTGTCCGGGAATCAGCAAACAAGGGTCCAAGAGGTGGGACCTGCACCATTCAGGCATCCTGTGGATATGCTATAAATGCTTAATATGGAATTACTCTTTAACATTCTCGTTATTAATCGTTCTTGCTCTTGCTCTCGTGTGTGTCCGTGGTTTTCATGCACCCATTGACTTCAATGGGCGGCTAGGTGCTTGAAAACGCACCAAAATAGGACATGCATTGAGTTTCACGCAATGGATACTCACTGCGTGAAAACTCACGCATGTGTGAATAGCCCCATTGAAGTCAATGGTGCAGTGTGCTGTGCGTTGTTTCAACGCACAGCACTCGGACGAGAATCACGCTCGTTTGAATGAGCCCTATTGGTGGCTCTGTTCACATCTGCATTGTGGCTTCCGTTTGTAACGAAAGCCACAGTGCTGTGAAGCATCCGTCACACTTATAACTCCAGCGGCTCCTGACAGACCCCATTGACATAATCGGGTCAGTTGGGGTCCGCTGAGGTGCCCGTTGTTTTGACGGGTAAAATAGTGCAGTGTGCCTCCGACTCAGATATCAACAAAGCCAACTTCTATGCCAATTTATAGTGCATGAGGAGCAGTGCCTATTGAAACTGTCATGTGTCAAAAGTCTATATGTAGACTTAAAAATATGTCACATGTTTGTTAAACATGGTATTAATGTATATTCACACTTGCTGGTTTTGTGGTGTTTTTCTGGCAGCTATTTTTGATAAATCTTGAGGACAAAACAAAAAACAGCCTTTCTCTGCAAAAACACCAGAAATCACCTGAAACAGTTCCTTTGTTTGTGACACATTAATACATTTTCCCCAAAGTGTTTATCTGAAAAACTGGTAGAATCACTTTTCTACTGGGAATCACACAGAATTTGGAAAATGTACAAATCCTTATTTTGTGTGAAAATCATCGCTTGGATAAGGTTACAGGGTAAATTTGATTTAAAAAAGACCCCACAAACAAAACCAGTATGTTCACAATAGCGTCGGAGACATTCCTCAGTAAAAGAAACTAGGTAAACCTTTCCAACATATATTTTTTTCTCTACTTTATTCCAGATTAGATGCTACTGTGATAGAGCCCTAATATGCATTTTGAAGGATTGAAATTGCATTGCCTCTTACAAAGCCATATTGCAGGAGTTCTTAATATATCTCATAATAACTTAGATGATCTGGTAGGCTTAACTTAAATCCTAAATTAACCTTATTATAATTAATTGTGATTCAGGACCTCAAAGGAATAAAGTTTTCAGAATTTTCATTTACGTAATTTAACTCTAGAAGATCCATTGGTCATATAGCACTTGGACTATATAATAATTGCTGCAAATATAATAATATTCATTGGGTTCTTTGGTAAGGTAGAAAAAAATAGAAAACGTTGGGAGTAACCATTATTTTACTTCTAATTGCATAAATCACTAGTAAATAATGTAAAAGCAGAATATGATTCTAACATTCTCAGCACCAGAAATACCCCGAAAAAGGACACAACCAAATCACACAGTTCATTTTACATACATTGGAGCCAGGTGGCTCGTTGGGAGTTATTTCTCTGGATATATAACTGAGGCAAAGTAAAACTCAAAACTGGAGAACATTGTTGCTGGCAGCAACAGGACACAAGTAAAGTCTACTATTTTAGTCATCAACAGAAATCGAGGTCCTGTCAATCCGAAGAAAAAAATGATAGTTGAAACCAAGGCCGGCCTTAGGATAGATTGCGCCCTGCGCAAAATTATCTTTCGGCGCCCCACCCCATCATAAAGAAATGCCCCATAAAAATAGCATAATGCCCCCCACAGTATAATGCCCTATATAGTGCCCCACACGGTATAATGCTACTTTAGTGCCCCCCATACAGTATAATAATAATATTTAATAATATAATAAAACCCCTTCAAGGACACAGTATTTTGTCCTCTAATTATGCCAACACAGTATTATGCCCCCTAAGTGCCACACACAGTTTATTGCCCGCTGTAGTACCCCTACACGATATAATGTGCACTTAGTGTCCCCCACACTGTATAATGCCCCCTCCTCTGGCTGCCACACACAGCCCCCACTTGTAGATAGTGCCCTCCTGTAGATTGTGCCATAAAGCCTCCCTGTAGACAGTGCCATACATCCCCCCACCTCCCCCTTGTAGATCATGCCATACAGTCGTCGTCCCCTCCCCCTTGTAGATAGTGCCCCCTAACAAAAAAAGTAGTTTGACCTGTTTTTTTTGTTTGCGTTTTTTTAAGCCGTTGAAGCTAATGCAAAAGACGCAGGCAAAAAAGCAGGTATTTTCTGCCTCCTATTAATTTCAATTGGAGCTCAGAGCTAGAAAACACTTGAAGACTATCAGCCCCCCACTCACAGTAAAATGACCATCACCCCCCCCCACTCACAGTAAAATGACCATCAGCCCCCCACACAGTAAAATGACCATCAGCCCAGCACTCACAGTAAAATGACCATTAGCCTGTCAATCACAGTAAAATGACCATTAGCCCCCCTCACAGATTCCCCCTGTAGATAGTGCCACACAGCCCCCTGTAGGTAGCGCCACACAGCCCCCTGTAGGTAGTGCCGCACAGCCCACTGTAATTTGTGCCACACAGCCCCCTTGTAGGTAGTGCCACACAGCCCACTGTAGGTATTGCAAAACACAGCCCCCTGTAGGTAGTGCAACACAGGCCCCTTGTAGGTAGTGCCACACAGTCCCCTTGTAAGTAGTGCCTACACAGCCCCTTATAGGTTGTGCCACACAGCCTCTTGTAGGTAGTGCTTACACAGCCCCCTGTAGGTAGTGCCACAGAGCCCCCTTGTAGGTAGTGCCACACAGCACCCTGTAGGTAGTGCCACACAGCAACCTTGTAGCTAGTGCCACACAGCCCCCTTTGCCACACAGCACCCTGTAAGTAGTGCCACACAGCAACCATGTTGGTAGTGCCACACAGCCCCCTTGTAGGTAGTGCCACTGTAGGTAGTACTACTGTAGGTAGTGCCCTGTAGTTTGTGCCACACAGCCTCCTTGTATGTAGTGCCACACAACCCCCTTGTAGGTAGTGCAACACAGTCCCCTTGTAGGTAGTGCCACACAGTCCCCTTGTAGGTAGTGCCACACAGCCCCTTGTAGGTAGTGCCACACAGCCCCTTGGAGGTAGTGCTTACAAAGCCCGCTGTAGGTAATGCCACACAGCCCACCTGTAGGTAGTGCCACACAGTTCCCGTGTAGGTAGTGCATCACAGCCCCCTGTAGGTAGTGCCACGCAGCCCCCTTTTACATAGCACCCCCCATAGATGGCATCCCCCTACCTTCCTGTAGATATTGCCACTGTAGGGGACCGTTCCAGGAGAAGTCCCTGACTTTAATGTCCATATATGGAGAGTGAAGTAAGGGACATCTCCTGAATCGGAATCATCGGCCACAGCACCGGGAATTCCGCTTCAGAAATCCCTGACGTCACTGTGTCCATTTATGGACAGTGAAGTTAGGGACTTATGCTAAAGAGGAATCCCCGGCCACAGTTCTTCGGCAACGCTGTGGCCGGGGATTAGGTGTTCAGCTCTGAGGAGGGGAAGAGAATAAGCTCCAGAGAGCTTGGCCATCACTCGGATCACATCCGAGTGACAGTCGTGCTTTACACGGCCTCATAGACTGCATTTAGAACATTTCTTAACCCTTTTGGTGTTTCACAGGAATTAAAGCAATATGGAGTTGAAATGTACAAATTACATTTTTTTTGCAGAAAATCTGTTTTAATAATTTTTTTTCTGTAACAGAGAAAGTTTTAACAAAGAAACAAAACTTCACATTTATTGACCAGATTCTTCAGTTTTTAGAAATATCCCACATGTGGCCCTAGTGTGCTACTGGACTGAAACACATGCCGCAGAAGCAAAGGAGCACCTAGTGGATTTTGGGGCCTCTATTTTATTAGAATATATTTTAGTCACCATGTCAGGTTTGAAGAGGTTTGGTGGTACCAAAACAGTGGAAATCCCCCAAAAAGACACCATTTGGCAAACTACACCCCTCAAGGAATTTATCAAGGGGTATAGTGAGCATTTTAACCCCACAGGTATTTTGCTGAATTTAGTGGAATTAGGATGTAAAAATTAAAATCTAAATTTTTTCCAATGAAATATAGAAATCTTCAATATTTACGAGGCATAAAGGAGAAAAACCACCCTAACATTTGAAAATCAATTTCTCCCGATTACGACAATATCCCATATGTGGTAATAAACTGCTGTTTGGACCCACGGCAAGGCTCAGAAGTGAAGAAGCATCATTTGGCTTTTGGAGCTCAAGTTTTGCTGTAATGATTTGCTGCGCCATGTCACATTTGCAAAGCCCCTGCGGGACCAAATATGTGGAAACCACCTAAAAGTGACCCCATTTGGGAAACTACACCCCTGAAGGAATTTATTGAGGGGTATAGTGAGCATTTTGACCCCACAGGTTTTTTTTCTGAATTAAGGGAATTATGCTGTGAAATTGAAAATTACATTTTTTCTGACAAAAAGTGGAAATTTGTAATTTTTACAAGAAAAAAAGGAGAAAAACCACCCCAATATTTGAAAAACAATTTCTCCTAATTGCGGAAATACCCCACATGTGGTCATAAACTGCTTTTTTGACAAACGGCGCTATTTGGCATGCATGCAGATTTTGGCTTGGTTTTTGCGCGCCATGTTGCATTTGCAAAACCCTGAGGTACCAGAGTACAATGGAAGCCCCCAAGAAGTGACCCCATTTTAAAAAAAAAAAACCCACAAGGCATTAATCATTTGCCTGGACATATGACGGGGCTCCGAAGTGAAGCGCACCATGCACATTTGAGGTTTATTTTTTGTGATACAGTGAAGGAAATAAGTATTTGATCCCTTGCTGATTTTGTAAGTTTGCCTACTGTCAAACACATGAACAGTCTAGAATTTTTAGGCTAGGTTAATTTTACCAGTGAGAGATAGATTATATAAAAAAAAACAAACAGAAAATCACATTGTCAAAATGATATATATTTATTTGCATTGTGCCCAGAGAAATAAGTATTTGATCCCTTCGGCAAACAAGACTTAATACTTAATGGCAAAACCCTTGTTGGCAAGCACAGCAGTCAGATGTTTTTTGTAGTTGATGATGAGGTTTGCACACATGTTAGATGGAATTTTGGCCCACTCCTCTTTGCAGATCATCTGTAAATCATTAAGATTTCGAGGCTGTCGCTTGGCAACTCGGATCTTCAGCTCCCTCCATAAGTTTTCGATGGGATTAAGGTCTGGAGACTGGCTAGGCCACTCCATGACCTTAATGTGCTTCTTTTTGAGCCACTCCTTTGTTGCCTTGGCTGTATGTTTCGGGTCATTGTCGTGATGGAAGACCCAGCCACGAGCCATTTTTAATGTCCTGGTGGAGGCAAGGAGGTTGTCACTCAGGATTTGACGGTACATGGCTCCATCCATTCTCCCATTAATGCGGTGAAGTAGTCCTGTGCCCTTAGCAGAGAAACACCCCCAAAACATAATGTTTCCACCTCCATGCTTGACAGTGGGGACGGTGTTCTTTGGGTCATAGGCAGCATTTCTCTTCCTCCAAACACGGTGAGTTGAGTTAATGCCAAAGAGATCAATTTTAGTCTCATCTGACCACAGCACCTTCTCCCAATCACTCTCAGAATCATCCAGATGTTCATTTGCAAACTTCAGACGGGCCTGTACATGTGCTGCCTTCTTGAGCAGGGGGACCTTGCGGGCACTGCAGGATTTTAATCCATTACGGCGTAATGTGTTACCAATGGTTTTCTTGGTGACTGTGGTCCCAGCTGCCTTGAGATCATTAACAAGTTCCCTCACCTTCCTCAGGATCAAGGATACCCCACGAGGTGAGATTTTGCATGGAGCCCCAGATCGATGTCGATTGACAGTCATTTTGTATGTCTTCCATTTTCTTACTATTGCACCAACAGTTGTCTCCTTCTCACCCAGCGTCTTACTTATGGTTTTGTAGCCCATTCCAGCCTTGTGCAGGTCTATGATCTTGTCCCTGACATCCTTAGAAAGCTCTTTGGTCTTGCCCATGTTGTAGAGGTTAGAGTCAGACTGATTAAATGAGTCTGTGGACAGGAGTCTTTTATACAGGTGACCATTTAAGACAGCTGTCTTAAATGCAGGCACCCAGTTGATTTGGAGCGTGTAACTGGTCTGGAGGAGGCTGAACTCTTAATGGTTGGTAGGGGATCAAATACTTATTTCTCTGTGCACAATGCAAATAAATATATATAATTTTGACTATGTGATTTTGTGTTTTTAAAAAAAATATAATCTATCTCTCACTGGTAAAATTAACCTAGCCTAAATATTCGAAACGGTTCATGTCTTTGACAGTGGGCAAACTTACAAAATCAGCAAGGGATCAAATACTTATTTCCTTCACTGTATTCACAACATTGGCCCACAATTGCAGGGCTTTGAGGTCAAATAGTAAAACAAACCCCCAAGTAGTGACCTCTGTTTTGGAAACTACACCCCTTAAGGCATTTTAAGGGGTGTAGTGAGCATTTTTACCCAACAGGGGTTTTTATATTAGAAATTATTGCGTAGCAGATGGTGCAAAGAGAAAATTGCAATTTTCCACTGATATGGCATTTTAGTGCACAATATGTTGTGCCCAGTTTGTGCCACCGAAGACAAATACCTCCTAAAATGTTAAGCAGGTTCTCCCAAGTATGGCGATGCCATATATGTGGACGTAAACTGCTGTTTGTGCATGCTGCAGGGCTCTGAAGGGAGGGAGCACCATTTGGCTTTTGGAGCGCCGCTTTTGCGTGGTAGTTGTTCTGTTTGGGATTTTACTGGTATTTCAGTTTATAATGTGAGCACATATGTAGTAAGCTGTGCGAAGTACATCAGGGAATAATAAGAGGGTATAATAATGCGGTAAATAAATAATATTTCATAGATGTGTGTCGGGTATAGCACTGATAAATGGCACCCGATCTTATCCGCTTTTGGAACGCTCTGCACGTTTTGCGTTGCCACTCCTCCGGTGCTATGTGAGGGCTTATTTGTTGCAGGACAATCTATAGTTTTCATTGGTTGCATTTTGCGGTACATGACATTTTTTGATCACTTTTTACGCCATTTTTTGGCAAGCAGGGTGAACAAAAACCACAGATCTGACAATGATTTTTTATTTATTTTTTGTTTTTTTTTACAGTGTCAATCGTGGGCTACAAATGACAATAAAATCACTTTTTATTTTTGCTTCACCATATTCGGAGAGTCATAACTATTCGGAGGCTAGGTCCGGTCCTGGCGATGCAGCAGGGTGTCATCTGTAATATACAACTGGCACCTGCAGGCGATGATACGGGCTCATTGTGTTGCGTTAAGTACTTAATGGCAGCGACGTAATAGTACGTCGGATGTCGTTAAGGGCTTAAAGGATGCATGTGATGGATGCCACAGTGGCATTTGTCACCCGTAGGCCATCATGTTAAATAAAGTTATACGTTTAACTTATAAGTTTTTTTTACTGGACTTCACGGGGTCGAGTAGTGTAGTCTACTATGCTATTCCATACCTTCTCGTTTCTGTTCTACTGATGTATACTGGCCAGATGAAGGCCAAAAGGACAATCTTTTGGTCTCCATCTGACAATGGAGCCCTACAGGCACGTTTAGCGTGTATGTCGGGAGCTAAACGCAGGGTCAAAATGGGATTTGAACAGGGCTTTAGTTAGACAGTTCTTCCTTCTACCAGGGATCCGTTGAATATATGGTATGTGACTAAAGCGATGGTAAAACTAATGGTTGTAAGATTAAGGATAAGATGACCTTTACATTGTATAACAATGATATTATTCCCTCCATATGAAATGTACACAATGGAGTACAATATGAAGGATGGGGATGGAGGATGTGGAGAGGGAGTCAAGGAGAGCTTAATAAGTCGGTTGTAAGGGTTCAAAATATCTCTGATGATGTCAATGGCCATTCACACAGAGCATGTGAAACCTGACATGTCACCTGGCCCATCGGAGCAGTGTGACAGTTGTACCTATAACTGGAGCAGGATTCTGGACAGGAGAGTTCCTAAATTTGTAGAAGAAACACAAAGGGTTAGGTCACACAGTGCAATTATAGTGTTTTTGATTATATTTTTTGGTCAAAATACAATAGTCGCATGCAAAAACAAAAATGCATTACGATATGCACAAAGCTATGTGAATGAGGTCAAAGAGAAATCTAAGGCTATACTCAGACATTGCATTCATGTTGTCGTTTATCACTGCACCTTTGACAAAATTATGGCATAATGCTGTGTTTTTTTGTGAAATCGTGACAAAACTGCTGCATTTTCACCAATCTCATGGTAATCGCAGCAAAAAAAGCAACATGACAATGATGTCTGAATATACCCTTGAAGGGGTTGTCCCCACAGGACGACTGATCACCCATCCACCGGATAGATCATCAGTATATCATCGGTGCGGGTCTGACACAACCGTATCCCACCCGTTCAGCTACTCCGGTTGACTGCGGGCACCTGATGTCATTGCACATTATGCGATGTACGGAGCCGGAAGCAGTTGGCTATACATTGCATATTGGCCGTGCTGCAGAACTGCAGCTCTGCTGCTATTCACTTGAAAAGGAGCAGAGCTGCAGTACTACAGCTCGGCCGCCATTTATTGGCCAAAGCCAACTGTTTCCGCATGTACGTCCGGTGCCAAGAGGCAGCCAGAGCGGCTTAAGGCCCTGTTCACACATTGATTTTGACATGGAAAATTTGGGGAGCCATGTCATCTGCTGGTGTTGGTCCACTGTGTTATATAAAGTCCAGACTCAACGCAGCCGTCTACCAGGAAATTCTAGAGCACTTCATGCTTCCCTCTGCTGACAAACTTTATGGAGATGCTGATTTCGTTATCCAGCAGGACTTGGCACCTGCCCACATTGCCAAAAGTACCAATACCTGGTTTAATGACCACAGTATCACTGTGCTTGATTGGCCAGCAAACTCGCCTGACCTAAAACCCAATCTATAGGGTATTGTCAAGAGGAAGATGAGAGACGCCAGACCCAACAATGCAGACGAGCTGAAGGTCGCTATCAAAGCAACCTGGGCTTCCATAACACCACAGCAGTGACACAGGCTGATCGCCTACGTGCCACGCCGCATTGATGCAGTAATTCATGCAGAGTCGGAGCCCCGACCAAGTATTGAGTGCATATGCTATACAAACATTTCGGTAGGAAAACATTTCGGCATTAAAAATCATTTTTTAAATTGGGCTTATTTAATATTCTAATTTTCTGAGACACTAAATTTTGGGTTTTCATTAACTGTTAGCCATAATCATCAACATTAAAAGAAGAAATGCTGGAAATAGATCACTCTGTGTGTAATATAATATATGAGTTTCAATTTTTTTAATTGAAATACTGAAATATATTAACTTTTTGATGATATTCTAATTCATTGAGAAGGACTAGTGTATATATATATATATATATATATATATATATATATATATTTATTTATTTATATATATATATATTAAATATCTTAGAGCACAATCATCATTTAAGGAAATTATGCCCAAGGCTAATCATTTTTTTAATTATAAGGGATGTTTGAAATACATTTCCTTTATACAGCACATTCTCGTGTGCAACCATGGTTTCAGGCCTGTGTATGGTTACCTAACTGTTGCCATAGAGATTCAATATTTAAAGAGGTAATTATGGCTGGTCTTGTTGCATGTGTCCATTTTGATGTCCAGCTGTTAGCTCTTTAGCTCTAGCCTAGCAGATTAATTACTGCTATTGATTACTCCGAGCTTCTCTCCTCACACCTGCAGTCTGTTGTAATTAGCCATTGGCCTACTCGGAAAATTAGGAGCTGTTTCATTTTGGCTTCTTGCCATTCTGCAGTCATCATGGGTATTGCATTGAACAAAAGCAAATCTATTTCATTCAAATAAAGATATCACAGTGGAACAATGCATTTTACTCTGTGTGGTGATAATTTAAATAATTCAATAATATTGGTTGATCCAAAGGTAAACTGAAAAAGACAATAGGTAAAGATTTATGGAAGGCGCACCATGTAGGTACAAGCTTTGGATTTTTGAGAGAAAATTATAATCAATAATGTTCTTGACAAGTCTCATGACTGGTAAAGACTGGAAGCCAGGCAATTGAAAAAAATAAAATAAAACTAGCGTGCCCCCAATAGCTTCAATGTGGTATTAGGGTCGAGTCGCACATTGCGGTTGAGGTGTGGTTAGAACCGCTAGCGAATGCATTTTACAGCGATTTAGTGCATTTTTAAAAAACTTTTCTTACTAATTGCATTAAATAATGTGCCAAATGATTTAAAAAATGCATGCGTTTTTGGGATGCGGTTTTTTTTTATGCGGTTCTAACTGCTCCTTAACCACAATTTGTGAATGAACCCTTACTCATATATTTCATGAACTGGTGTGCCTACATTTTTAACTGGTGTATTTTTCTATAATTTGTTTTGAATATGTTTCTATAAAAAAAAAAGGAAATGTATCCCATTCCTTCCAACATAATATTTTCTTATTGTGCCGAGTTATCCAGCATGCACGTTTACCTTAAAATCTGTTGTTATCCATTTTCTGTCAACTGTCAGAGTTTCATAACAAAAAAAGAGGGTGTTTGTTACAGGGATATCTAATACACATTCACTGTAGTTTCGATATATGATGTCGTTCATAAACTAATAGATTCACCGCCTGAAAGAACGATTAAAATACTTTTATTATCAATTTGTTAAAAATGGCTCAACCAGCCACTATTTCCAAGAAAACAGGCATAAGCAAGTGTTAGGCGAAAAGGAAGTGTCCAGGGTAATGGTATATTTCAAAGCACCCAGGACTAACTCTCCCTATTTATGATATATTGATTCGCTACAATCTTGCCAAAAATGTCAATGTATCAATGTATCAAGATCCTACGCGTTTCAGCATTGTCACTAAAACAATACCTCATCAGGGATTGATATACATAGGTAGTTAAATTTCTAAAGGTAGAACACTGGATAGCACTGTTTATGTGCTTATTTTGACCTCCAGCCACGCATACGGCTCTGATGTACTGGCCGCTACAGTACATCAGAGCCGTATGCGTGGCTGGAGGTCAAAATAAGCACATAAACAGTGCTATCCAGTGTTCTACCTTTAGAAATTTAACTACCTATGTATATCAATCCCTGATGAGGTATTGTTTTAGTGACAATGCTGAAACGCGTAGGATCTTGATACATTGATACATTGACATTTTTGGCAAGATTGTAGCGAATCAATATATCATAAATAGGGAGAGTTAGTCCTGGGTGCTTTGAAATATACCATTACCCTGGACACTTCCTTTTCGCCTAACACTTGCTTATGCCTGTTTTCTTGGAAATAGTGGCTGGTTGAGCCATTTTTAACAAATTGATAATAAAAGTATTTTAATCGTTCTTTCAGGCGGTGAATCTGATATCTAATACACCTATGTTTGTACAAATTGTTTCGAATTTATCAACCTTTCTATACCAGTTTTCTGGTGTAGAAAAATCGCAAAAAGCCCTAAAGTCTAAATTTTTCTTGTTGAGTTTTAGTCAGCCTTTTTTGGGGAAAAGAGGAGTGGCTTAATAAATGGGCAGGGCCACAGCGGCTTAACAAATGTATTATAATGTAGGTCCTATCCTAGCTGGCATATATTTCCCTCTGTAGGGTGTAGCAAGGTCTACCATCTGGGTCCTTTCATTCTCCCTCAGCATGTTGCATAATTTATTTTCAAATTATTTATTTATGCAAAAAATCTACAGATACATATCAATACGAATAATTCTTATCTTCCATTTCTTGACAAGGGAAACATACCTTTTACAATTAAATTTTCATTATCTTAATACAAGTCGATATAAAATCCACGCAAGTATATCTCCCTATCCAGCTCCTATAACTTCTTATATTTTCCAAACTTTTGTATATAGGATAAAACACACAAAAAAAAGCAAAAAAAAAAAACAAAAACAAAAGAAAATGTTATTTTATGAAGGTTTAACTGCTCTGAGTTTAATATAATCCCTATTATGGCTCCAAATAAAACAGAGCTGTAATACAGCCATGTGCATGAACCTGTAAAATGGATTAACACATGCATTTGTCGGCACAGTTTTCTTTAGCCAAAGTAAGGGGAGATTCACACGAACGTTGCGTTTTTGCGCGCGCAAACAACGCAGCGTTTTGCGAGCGTGTCAGCAGCGTGGGCAATGCGTTTTTGAACGATGTATGCGTGTAATACGCGCGTAAGACATGCGTTTTTCCCGCGCGTGGAAAAAACGCACTCAGCTGTTCTGTTTACGCCAGGCTTCAAAAGGGCCATTAATGCAATACCCCTGCTTCATGTGTGCACCTGTGTTAATTCATTTGTGTGCTTTGGATGCAACCCACTGTTTCTACCAGTATTTTAGTGAAGTTTGTCTGCCAGACTGCATTGATGCCACCTAGCTCTCTGGCCCGTGTGCTATTAGCATGGATGATATCCCGGAGGTTTGGGCAACGAGGTAGCCCTCTACGGCCACACCGGCGGAGATCAGGTAGGATGTGGGTTCACCCAATAGTGGCCCAACGCACCTCTAAAGGGCATTTTCATATCCTCTTTGCTGACCTCCGTCGTCACCCTGAGAAATTTCGGGCCTTTTGCCGCCTGTCTGTGCATGCCTTTGATATGCTGCTGGAGCTGGTTCGGCCTGGAATAACCTATCAGAACACAAACATGCGACGCTGTATTTCCCCCGAGGAGCGTCTCCTTCTGACGTTACGGTATGTGCAGTTTTGTGAGCCAGGTTACACCTTATTTTATGTCCTTAATGTCCTAAACTAACATGTTTTCTTTGTGCTTTGCTTGTATGAATTTCTGTAGTTTTTTGGCGACCGGCATTAGCTACCATGCCCTTCATTTTGAATTCCTAATTGGAGTCTCCACTATTTGCGGCATTGTCCCAGCAACCTGTGTGGTCCTGTGGCAGAGATTGAAGAGCAGCGTGATCCCTCAGCCTACGGCCCAACACTGGCTTCGCATAGCGCAGCAGTTTGAACGCGACACACAATTTCCTAACTGTATTGGTGCACTCGATGGGAAGCACATCCGTGTGCAGAAACCGCCCCACTCTGGCTCTCGCTACTTCAATTACAAGCAGTATTTTTCAATAGTTTTGCTTGCCTTGTCGGACTGTAATTTCTGCTTTACCATCGTGGACATCGGGTCCTATGGCAGCTCGGCGGATGCACGCATTTTTCGCTCATCTAGAATGGCACAGCGTCTAATGTCCAACCAACTTGATGTCCCCGAGCCTAGCATCCTCCCTGGCACCAGCGGGCCACCCCTTCCTTATGTTATGGTTGCAGATGAAGGTTTTGCCCTCAGCAAACACGTAATGCGGCCATTTGCGCGGAGGGGCATGGATAACCGTAGGCGCATTTTCAATCAGCGACTATGCAGAGCACGGAAAGTCGTGGAATGTGCCTTTGGCATCATGACCAGCAAGTGGAGGGTCCTGATGACATCAATGCAATTGTCGCCGTCAAATGTCACATGCGTGATCAAAGCCTGTGTTGTGCTGCACAACTTTACCCGCATCAATGATGCCGCTCATGATGTGGAATATATGGGAACATCTGCACCCACCACCAGCCTGAGCCAGGCTGCTCGGCCTGGCCGGCCACCGACATGTGGGCAGCGAGTGCGCCACCAATTTGCCGAGTATTTTGCCAGGCAGGCTTGAGAAGTAACCTGCCAGAACGCTGCCATTTGAGTTGTGGTGAAGTTAATCTTATTTGAGAGAACGTCTGTTTATCCCTCAAGGCCTTTTTTGGTGGGGGGGGGGGGTGTGGGGGAGGGTTAGGGACTCGCAAAACTTGAGGCCCCTTGACGTGGGTTGCGAGCTTAAAGCTCGGTAGGCGCTTGGAATACCCTTTTTAGACGGCAGGAATGCATGGACATCACATCCTCTTGTGGAAACTATGTATTTCCTGGCCTATATGTATGTGAGCGTTTCGGGGGGAGTAAAGTTAGTTCTGGCCAAACACTAACTATACTAATTACAGCTGAGTTCCTGGTATTCCAAACCCCTTCCGAACAACGAAGACCTCAAAGATGTGGTGGAGAAATCTAATACCGTCACAACCTCTAAGGCAACAGCACCTCCTAGCGGTAGAGGCAGTAGAAAAGGTGTGCAAGGTAACAAAAGGATTGTCCACACAGAACTTCAAAATATCGAACTTTAGTAGCAGTCATGTTTGTGGCACATACTCGCCATATCAGCCAAATAAATACAGAGGCGGGAAAACATACCCGAACAAAAAAGTGCACCAACATGATGCATATACAACAAATTCCTAGCATGTCATCGATTTCTAACATGTGTCGGTAGAAAAAAAGAGCCCCTAAAGATTCTGATAGGCATGGGTCGGCGAGCTGTAACCCGACCGTTCCGCACCACTCTGCTGTCCCCGGCCCTGAGGAGCCTGTTCCTGCACAGCATATTGGGGTTGATACTGCGGGTGGTAACCCTGAGGCTGCATGTGAGCCTGTAAACTTGGCCCAGGTATGGAGTATTGAGGAAAGTGATGGACTGGCCCAGGCATTGGGGCAGGGGAGAGGTATCTTGGGGCAGGAGGGTATTGCGCCATCTGCGAGAAGACGGGGGCAGGTTGGGAGGGCCTTGGCACATGGGCACGCGCTGAGGGCATATATACACTACGCCAGTGCTCCAGAGAAGTAAAGCACCGGCCTGGACTTAGCGGGGGTGTCGCACAGTCGATTAGCGACAGCATATTTATTTGCAGCCGCACCAACCTATCCTCTGGTACCCGCCGCATCAAAGGTGCCATGCTCCGGCAAAAAAAATCATGCTGGTCCTCATCGGCTGCACGGCGCAGGTACTCAAGAACACGGGCGTCCACCTGTGCAGCTGCGGGTGGGTTACCAGGACGTCTGCGGCGGGGTGCTGCTTGTCTAGGTGCCACTTGGTCCGGTTGTCCTGCTTCAGGCGCTGAGGCGACTGGACCAGGATCCTCTCTAGTGGCCTCCGGGGTGAGGGCGACCAGGGGAGCAGCGGATTGGGACGCCTGGCTACACTGGGGCCGTGCCTCCTCTTCTGAAGCATCCAGAGTGTCGCTAGTTCTATAATATAGGGGACACGTCAGTTGAGGAAACAAATGTCATGTGCAAACACAAAGGCGTTTTGGGGTATGTAACATGTTTGGAGGGTGACGTGGCCACAAAGGGACAACAACGAGTACTTACGGTCGCATGTCCATTATTTCCCGCAGGAACAACAGCTGGTCGTAGTACATGTAGCGCCGTTTTTGGGGGCCACCATCTCCGCTACGGGCGCCGGATCCATGTTCTCGACGGAACTGGTCCCTCGAGCTGCGCCACCGTCTCTTTACATCGTCCACTGTATGATGAATAAGAACACATCATTGATTAAACTCAGCAGATGTGAGTGCGCACACAGACAGTGCATGTATAAACTGGTGTTATTAAACACACGTCTACACAAGAACAAGCCTAAGTTGATGATACTATATATAAAGATGGCACTGAACCGAAACGTTGGCAATGACAGGCAATTATTCAGCAGGGACGCAATATCCAATATGGATGTCATTATACACATCAATGGCGACACACAGATATCCACTCACCAATTTGTAGCCGGTCACGGGTGCGGCTGTCGGCCCACTCCTGCTCAAATAGCTCCTCTGCTATCTGCTCCCATGCTGCCTCCTTCAATGTGCGGTCATGGTACGACTCCGCATGGGTGTTCCAGACCTCCGGCCGCTCCTGAACTAACCTAATGAGCTTCCCAACATCCATCTGCCGAGGCATGCCTGCAAGGTGCTTGTGGTGCTTTTGCAAACGGTGTGGCCTCTTTTGCAAAACCTGCTGTCTAACCAACTTCCTGCTTTTCTGCTGGTTTCAACTAGTTAGTTCAAACTCATTTGCATTGAGACAACGTGTCCTGCGTGAAAAACGCGCGTTCGCAGCTGCTGCCAGCGTATGACATGCGTGATTTTCACGCACCCATTGACTTCAATGGGTGCGTGATGCGTGAAATACGCAGAGTTTTTGAACCTGTCGCGTATAGTACGCAGCGAACAAACGCTGCGCAAGAATCACGCACTGTTTGAACTGCCTCATTGACTTCTATAGTGCTGTGCGTGATGCGCAGAAAATACGCGGCCTGCACGCGCGCAAATCGCGCTCGTCTGAATCCCCCCTAAGGGTGGATGCTAAAGGATCCTTTCATGCGTGTCTATTTTTGTGTTTGGCTTAAAAACTGTATGCAGATTTAAACTTAGGCCACATGCACACGATGCATATTTCGTGAGGTATTTGGCACCTGGATTCTCCTTTCAAAGTAACCGAGATGCCAAGTCATTTCACATACACGTTGCAGAATTTTTCCGTATATTAATTGAGCTTAGGTGCGCATTTTAAGACATGGAGCATGTCAATTTATCTATTAACAAAAATGCACAAAAATACACAGTATAAAATCTACGCCTATTTCCGCATCAAAATGTAAAAACCTTAAAATGCATAAAAAACCCAGCAACATTAAGTTTGAATTTTACCTGCGAAATTACCTGCATTTATCTGCGTTATTGATGCGCAATGTCTGCATCAAATTATGCAACATGTGCATGTAGCCCAAAGGTGTACTCACACGTAAGTTTGGGGTGTGGTTAAAAACACATAAAAAATGCATCCAAAAACATGTGTTTTACTGCGATTTGATCTATTTTGATGCTTAAAAACACATGCTGTTTTCAAATGCATTTTCTATGCAGTCCTGACCACGCCTCAATCACAACATCTGAATGCACCCTTAGGGTATGTTCACACGGCCTATTTACGGACGTAATTTGAGCGTTTTTGCCCCAAATTACGTCCGAACATAGCGCCTCAATAGCGCTGACAAACATCTGCCCATTGAAAGCAATGGGCAGACGTTTGTCTGTTCACACGAGGCGTAATTTACGCGCCGCTGACAAAAGACGGCGCGTAAATAGACGCCCGCATCAAAGAAGTGACCTGTCACTTCTTTGGCCGTAATTGGAGCCGTTATTCATTGACTCCAATGAATAGCAGCGCTAATTACGGCCGTAATGGACGCAGCGTTCAAGCGCCTGCACATGCCGGTACGGCTGAAGTTACGGGGATGTTTTCAGGCTGAAACATCCCCGTAATTTCAGCCGTAACGGACGCCCTCGTGTGAACATACCCTTAGACCTCATGCACAAAGACTGTATGAAGGAACATGGAATCCCTGTGGCTCATACCATCGAGCTTTAGTCATTCAGCAGTCACCATATTCTGCTTTGTATTGCACCATATAAAAGCTCCCTAGTATGAAGTCTCATAGCCTCTGTCTGCTGCTGAACAGGCTCTGTTGGGTGCCATATGTACGGCGATATATTCCCCTAGAAGCAATGCTTCTAAGAACACGGATTCTAATAGCATGGCAATAATTTTTTCTCTTTCATTTGTACGGAATTCAACAGAAAAAACGCTGTATGCCTTTATATGAAAATCAGAGGTATATGGCGTTCCAGTGGAGGACCCATGAACCTCTATGGGAGCACTAGGGCACGATATGATGGCTCTGTATAATCATGTGTGCTTGAGGTCTTAGAGTTCTGCCGTTTAGATTGTATTGCTGTACTTTAAAAACACGAGACATTAGAATATCAGGATCAATCATTTTTTTCCTTTTCATCATTGCTGGCTGTTTGCACTAAATGATGGAAACGTTTTTAACTACGGTAATTCATCATTTTAAATTGAATATCTTCCTAATTCAGGCACTTTTCAAATATTTTTTTTATTGAATACTTATCTAATGCAATATAAATGATTATTTATATGCCTGGTTTATTGTCTTGTAATTTGTCCACACTACCATTTGAGATATTTTCATTTGATCTGTCTTCGATGATCTTAGACATTTTAATGGAATCATTGTGTGATACTATTATGCATATTGTTTTGCTTTTGGACCAGGAGTGTTATTTATGGATGCAGATATTTTTATACTACGGTAAAGACTGATACCTGGAAGGAACATATAATCGTGCTCCTCAAGTGTGGCTTATTAGTGCAGTAAGTGGGATTTTATTAATTGTAGTAGAGACACACTTTCTAAATTAATAAACGTCATAATCACAAATGTGCTGCAAGAAAATCCTGCTGTGCTTCTATTGAAGGAGGACACAATGTTTTATGTGTTGCTGCAATTAAAAAAAACAAAACACTGTTTTAAAATAATTTAGTTTAAAATGAGAAAATCAGCAAAGTAAAATTGTAAAATATTTGTAAAGGGATAAGTGCCCTATACACACACTATTGTATTACAACTACATACATTGGATCTATGCTGTACCCCTGTATTTGTCCAAATTCATACAAAGGCATTTATTGTCTTTTTCTGTTCTATGTTGTATGAATCTGACGAAAAAAAAGTGGTATGCTTTATCTCCTTTATCTGCTTTACTTCAATTTTCAGTAGATATTCTCCCCTTGAAACATTGCTCCTAAGGGAGAATATTCCATTAGACAGTGTTGTTTAGTTTCAAAAGAACTTAATTATTTTTTCCTCAAATAAATAGATAGCACACATTATTACAAAATACACTCCATGAATAATCATATAGATGATCCAATAACAAAATAAGGTTTTCACCAAAAGAGGAAGATTACCGCGAAACGCGCGTCGAATGTGGCCGGTGATATGCTGGGTAGCACTGTAGTGGAGAGGCAGCTGGCCAAGTCACAGTCTATGCAAAAGTCTATACAAAGTGTTCATAGCACAAGGGTACTTGAGATAGTCTAGACAACAGCAGAGACTTTAGCACGAATGGGACTAGATGTGGCAGGTTGCGCCAGACGTTGGTAATGATACCAAGAGTGGCAGATGACACCAGACGTGGCGTATAGCAGTAGGCGTGGTAGGTTGCGCCAGACGTGGTGGATGATATCAGGGGTGGCAGATGACACCAGACGTGGCGTATAACAGGAGGCGGCACAAAATGACTCCAACACTAGACAGGCTCAGGAACAAAACACAGCACAGGATACAGGATACAGGTAGCAGGGCATGGGAACACTGGAGGCAGGATAACACTAAGGGACCATTTGCAATACAAACATTGGAAGACTACAACAAAGGAATGAAAGGGCAGGGCCCTTTTTATAGTACAGGGTGGTCTGGGAAATAATTAAATAATTACATATGCGCGTGCTGGCTCTTTAAGGCCAGGAACCAGCGCGCGCCCCCTCGCAGACATTGCAGGACAGAGCGGCCAGATGAGCTGGCGTCTCTGGGGAAGGAGACGTCGGCCACAGGAAGGAGGTCTGCGGTCGCGGCCGTCAGCAGGTAAGGGGAGGCTGTGGTCCGCGACCCCGGCCATTACAATGGCTCAATGAACCGTACATCAGTTTAAATTCACTACTTTTTTATAGTACTAGTACTTTACTAACTCGATGGTCTGCAGCTATTATTGTATTTACATTATCAATTTGATTGATTTTGTACTATTGTTCAGGATCTATCGGCTCAATGTTGTATTTATCTTTTGATTAACGTTATATTTTAAATGGATGAAATAAAATTTCATTTATTGTAAATTTATTCCTAATGGTTGTGGTTTTGATGCTCCTTAAAGATTTATTATAACATACACCCCATGCAGGGGGAACTCAACGGTAAAAACCTATAAAACATTTTTAAACGGTAAAGACTAGAACAGTACAAAAGTTTTTAACCACCAAGAATAAAATGGGTGATTGTATATAATAATCCATATATAATTCTGCACACAAATGGGTTAAGTAGATATACTCAAAAGAGGCTTTAGGACTGAACTAAGTGCTGTAAGCCTGGGGAGTTGCTATGATATATCCAGGGCTGCCAGGTGAGTAGAAATTGATCTATGGAGTCAGAACAGAGTAGATATTTTTTTGTAAATCCACAATCTCTATCCTAGCTGTCATGCAAATAAACTGAAAAAGATTATGCTGTTGATTGGTCAAGCCAGGTGGCTGATCTCCTAAAAGTAAAACAGTAGTGGAATTCGGAAAGGTTTTATCAATGGTTTACACTTATAAGATCACATACTGTTGACCATGGGGCAGGGACAGTCTGGTTTTACCACAAAATATGGTAAAGTGTAACTTTCTCCTGGCAATCCTATAAACACAGAGGTGAGGAAGAGGGAAATTTTCTATGGTTTGCTGAAGTAACTAGATAGGTATGGTGCAGAAGTCTCAGCTAAGCTAACTTGGTGGCTGCCTTTAGATAGAGATGTGCAGCAATGCTGCCCTCTAGAGAAGGACATGGTCACCCCTAAATCTTGCTCCCAGCAAAGCATGAATGAAAATTTAATATCTGGGGGAGGGGCATTAAATATAGAGTACCAAAGGTGGAAACCTGGCAGGAAAGCACAATTTCAGCATATAAGTTCAAACTGAGTGCAAGTAGGGCTCTCTTTTCCCTGGGGCAGCAGAGAGGAAAGAAAGTGAAAATTTGGGCCATAAGGTAATTCTCCACCGGGGGTGGAGCATTCTTGTGCCGAAACTGCTCTGTTCACATTCATTTAGAGGAGGAGAAAAATTTACAGAGTACAGTCAAATTATAAAAGTGGAGAGTGCCTTTTCGGAGAGATCTTTGGCTAGTTTATGGAGCAGAGGATATAATTCTGTCTTCATAGGGACTCAATATTTGAGTCAATTTTACTACTAAATAGGGAATATCGGTAATGGAGTTTGAAGAAAATGTTCTGTCATATTAGGTTTACTTCATGGAGAGGAATGTGGCAAAGGAGAAACTCATATTTTGTATAATTGATTCTTAGCCCAGACAATACATAAAATTCTCCAATAGTGATATTAAATTGGGAAGGGACAACTATGGCTTCATAAGTAGCAGATCGTCAGCAAAAAGATTCAGTTTATATTCCCTGGTGCCTAATACAGAGTTGTTGAAAGGATGAAGCCACAGGGGCACAATGTGCCTCTGTACATATACTTGCAATTTAATGTCATAATGCAGGTATTCATGAAGTCTAGAGCAGTGTCATAGAGCCTCAGACATATACCTAATTGAAAAGTCCTACTACAAAAAGTCACAGTGAAGCCCCAGTCTTAGCAAGCAAGAGATGGGTCATAGGGTCATAGAAAGGCACCACCAAGGGGAGCTCATTGATTATTATAGGTACTTCTCTCTTGTATGCATACCACTGAACGCATGCTTGAAAGAAAGAAAATGTCACCATGTAGTTTGAAGTGCAAGTTATTCATGCATCCAATTAATCACGGCGGGCATGCTACATGCTACTCCCAATTTGTGATCTATTGTGTCAAATGCCCTTGTGGCAAATTTTATGTGGAACTACTCAAAAGGTTATAGATCACGTAAGCCAACATTAATCATGTATATGTACCAATAGAACAGCTGACTCAGTAGTCATTTTTTTGCAGAGCATCATTCAATTAATCAATTAAAATAGGCTGAGTTTAGTTATGCAATTCCTCTTTCCTGTAGTCCAAACAACCACACTGGCTGGACAGGTGACATAAAGGGTTAATTAAATTAGAATAGCACTTATATATAGACCCTTAGCTCATCCACCACTTTGTGTATTTAAAAAGACTACCATAAGAAATTATGTTAAAAAAACCCAAAACCATTTTATTGGGAGGAATACAAACTTGTTCTGCTGTTTAGACTACAGGAAAGAGGAATTGTGTAAGTAAATTTTGCCTTTCCTAGATGCAGTGGTGGATTATCATTAGGGCGGTTCGGGCGGCCGCCCGTGGCCCAGGGCTCCCAGGGGGCCCAAGGCCGCTCGAACCGCACAAGACCGCACAGACCCCATCATGCCCGGTGGCGTCGGTGCTAGCGGCAGCCACATTCATTTGTATCTGAGTCCTCAAATACAAACGAATATTATAGGCTGCAGGCCACATTAGGCTTGCAGCCTATAAGGCGCTGGGAAGACTCCCTGCGCAGGCGGGCGTGATGAGGTACTGCATCACGCCGGTCTACGCATGCGTCTAGTCCGGAGGATTCACATGTGTCCAGATGGAGCGGCCGCCACAAGAACGCGGCATGGTAAGTAAAATATATATTTATTTTTAGGTGTGGGTAGCACGGTGCATATATTCATGGAGGGGGGGAGTGCTCCGTGACACTATATACAAGTGGGGGGGTCTCCGTTACACTATATACAAGGGGGGAGTGCTGGGTGGCCCTATATACAAGGGGGAGGGTAGCGTTGTGTGGGCCTATATACAAGGGGGAGGGAGCGCTGTGTGACACTATATACAAATGGGGGGAGTGCTCTGTGACACTATATACAAGGGGGGGAGTTCTCCATTACACTATATATAAGGGGGTGGAGTGCTGTGTGACCCTATATACAAGGGGGAGGGGAGCGCTGTGTGGCAGTATATACAAAGGTGGGGAGCGCTGTGTGCACTATATACAAGGGGGAGCGCTATGTGGCCCTATATACAAGGGGGAGCGCTAAGTGGCCCTATAAACAAGGGGGGAGCGCTATGTGGCCCTATATATAAGGGGGAGCACTGAGTGGCCCTATATGCAACAAGGGAACGCTGTGTTAACCCTATATACAAAGGGGGGAGCGCTGTGTGACACTATATACAAGGGGGGGCTGTGTGGCGCTATTCACAGCGGTATGTGTGTGACGCTCTTTAAAGGGGTGTATGGCGCTATCTATAGGGGGCTGTGTGTAACGCTCTCTACGGGGGGATGTGTGTGGTGCTAGCTATAGGGGGCATGTGGGATATCTACAGGGGGCAGTGTGTGGCGCTATCTGTGGAGGGGTGTAATATCTACAGGGGCTGTATGTGGCACAATGTACAGGGGGCTGTGTGTATGTGGTGTTTTACAGTGTATGGCATTATTATATTCAGGCGTGCAGTGTTTGGTGCTATTATATTTAGGGGCACAGCGTTTGGTATTATTATATTCAGGCGCACAGTCTTTGGTGCTATTATATTTAGGGGCACAGTATGTGGCACCATGATAATTTTATTTTCATTTATAGGTGTGGAAATGTTGAAAAAGTGAGGAGCCGAAGACATCTGAGTGGCAAATTCTGCATGGCTGGGAGAAGTCGTCATGAGCTCTGGACCGTATGGAGAAGAAAAGTGGAAAAAAACTACTAGAATCTGAGACGTCGTCACCTGTGAGTCACTAGATTTATAGAGAATCTGTCACCTCTTCTGACATGTTTATTATAGGAAATCCTTGTATTTCATAAAAAGTCTTTCTGCTGTCCAGGACTGATAGACAATTCCCCTTGTCAGGAGGATGTGTCCATGCACAGTGTGATACTGTCAGTATGTAGGGACACAGCCCTGTGACAAGGGGAATCCGTAACACCCATTTGTTAATGCTTGCCCAAAAAGGTAGTGTTAAAAATAGTTACGGCGCGGCAGGGCGGCGGTGCGGAAGGGGGGCCCAAGTTTGGGTAACAGCCCAGGGCCCATGGTCTACTTAATCCGCTACTGCCTAGATGCCCTGCACAGCAGCCCAAACACATGGGGTAGTAGCACAATCCCTCAAGGGTAGAAAATTCCAGCCTATAAAACTGAATAACCAAATGAAAAGTCCTCCCTAGCTGAGAAGTCCATCCTAAGGCCCCATGCACACGACCATGCCCGTAATCAGCGTCCGTGATTACGGGCACAGCCAGCCGCTGATGGCGGTGGACAGACACCTGCAATTGTGGGCTATGCTCCTATATAAAATATAGGAGCACGATTCATAAAAAGCAAAAATTATAACATGTCCAATCTTTTGCATAGCCTTCCTACGGCACGGACACCTCCACAAGGGTCCTCTACAAATGCTTTCCACAGGACCCTTTGCTCATCCCTGCCAAGAAGAGGCTGTTGCTCTTGTCAAGTTTGCCTTGATACCATACGGGGCGGCATTGGCCATGTCTTTCATAGCAAATGACGATGGTCTCTTTGTTCCATCTCACTGTGGACAGTTTTAAGTTCTTCATGTCTTTCCTACCACCCTGTGTCATTATAAGCAGATGGTTTGTGTCATGTCCGTGGCTGCGGTCCGTCAGGTTCACTCTACCCCTGACGGCCGTAGTATGTGTCGGTGAGCGAGTGCCCCAGTCTCCTCCTCAGGAGACGCCAGCGCTCAGTTCCACTTACCTCGGCTGTGTCCCATACGGTGCAAGTGCATGCTTGTGCCCACTCTTAAAGGGGCAGCGTGCGCACCGGACTTTAACCCCTTCCCATCGTAAACAACTTTCAGGTTTTCATTTTAGTTTTTTCCTCCCCACCTTCCAGAAGCCATATCGTCTTTATTTTTCCGTCAATATAGTACTATGAGGGCTTGATTTTTGCGGGACAAGTTGTAGTTTTTCGTAGTTCCATTTATTTTGCCATATAATGTACTAGGAAATGGGAAAAAAATTATTTGTGGGGTCGAAAATGAAAAAAACAGCAATTCCTCCATGGTTTTTTGCGCACTGTTATTACGTAATTCACTCTGCAATTAAAACAACATGTTAACTTTATTCTGTGGGTTAATACGATTACGGCGATACAAAATATATATAGTTTTTTCTATATTTTACTACTTTTAGTAGTAACCTAAGTGTAAAAAAAAAATATTTTGTGTCGCCAAATTCCGAGAGCCATAACTTTTTTATTTTTTTGCCGATTAAGTGGTATGAGGGCTTATTTTTTGCAGGATAAGCTGTAGTTTTTATAATACCATTTTGGTGTACATGCAAAGATTTTATCACTTTTTATTTCATTTTTTTGTGGGAGATTAGGTGACCAAAAAATAGAGATTCTGGCGTTTACAATTTTTTTTTTACGACGTTCACCGTGCGGGTTAAATAATGATATATTGTAATAGTTCAGACTTTTACGGATGCAGCGATACCAATTATGTTTATTTATTTAATTTTTTACTATGCTCTTCGGGGGAAAATGGGAAAAGGTTTTTTTTTTTTTACTTTTCATATTTTTTTTTTTTTTTACACAAAAAAAAACTTTATTTAACTAATTTTTACTTTTTTTATTAGTCCCCCTAGGGGACTTCAACCAGCGATCGTTAGATTGCTTGCACGATATACTGCAATATTAATGTATTGCAGTATATCGTGATTCTGACAGTCATATATTAAGTCCTGCCAGAGGCAGGGCTTAATAGGTGTACAAAGATGGCGGACATGGGGGTTTTCATTAGGCCCCCAGGCAGCTATAGCAACCATCGCCCCGCCGCGATTGCGTTGCGGGGGGCGCGATGAGCTGTTAGAGGGGGCCGCCCCCCTCTTTCTATCGATTTAAATGCTGCGGTAGCTATTGACTGCGGCATTTAACTAGTTAAACTACCGGGATCACGCTCGAGGGAGATGCCTCTAGTTACTCTTAAGGGTCGGCTGTAACATACAGTTGACACCGGCATCGTATGGAGCGAGTTCAATCCGTGAGCCCACTCCATACTTCCCCTACCCGGCTATGACGTAACTGTATGTCATATGTCGGGAAGGGTAACATGTTTTAATCAGCACATGAGTGCCCTGGTCTATAAGAGGGGCCCAGCCCCTTGCTTTGATGCCTGAGCGTTGTTTGTCATATCCTAGTTTGTCCTAGTGTTTTCCAGTTCCAGTGTTCCCTGTTCCTGTATCCTGTATCCCGTGCTATCCTGTTCTAGTGCCGTGCTGTGCTGTAGCCGTGCTGTGCTCTACCTACGCCTGTCCTGCTGCTCCACGCCTGACGTCTACCTGCTGCCTAGTCCCAGCCGAGCCTGCATTGCTACTGTCCGAGCTGCCACAGGTACCTTATACAAACTGTGAACTGTGACCTGCACCCTGTTGGCCAGTTGCCATACCGCCAAGGCGGTACGGCCCAGTGGGCCACGAACCCAATGTGACAGTACGCTCAGGCCATGGACCCCGCTGGTCGATCCAGCACCGTTACGACGTCTCAAGAGATGTGGGCGGATATGCTAGACCTCCGGTCTCGACAGGACCAACTCCTCCAGGCCTTGAACATTCTTGCACGTCGGCAGGAGGCACAAGCTGCCGTTCCTCCTACTACACCTCCTGGCAGTACTGTTCCTCAGACTACACCTCCTGGCAGTGTTGATCCTCGTATTTTTTTGCCACTTCCTGACCCCTATGATGGTGATGCCATCCACTTCTGCACCCTGGCGGGAGAACTGTTGTGGAACAATGAGGCCTTGGTAGCTGCATTCTGGCATGGACTGTCTCCTAAAATTAAAGACGAACTTGCCGCTCGGGACCTGCCGTCTACCCTGGATGACTTCATCCTCCTGCCCGCCCGGATTGATAGAAGGCTCCGAGAATGGCTCCAAGAGGTTCGTCGGGAGGGAGGCCTTCCTAGTCTGGCCCCTAGCTTGCAGCAACCCCTGCCATCCTCAGATGCCGATCTTCCCCAGGAGTTTCTGAGGATGGACCAATGTAAGCTATCTACCCAGGAGAGACAACGCAGACATACTTCGGGACTCTGTATTTATTGCGGCCTCGGAGGCCATCTTGTGCGTCTGTGTCCCCAAAAGCCCCAAAGCCTAGGGTTGGTAGGAGAGAAAACCTTGGGTAAAGAAGGACTCCCGTGTAAATTGTCCATACCCGTGACCATAGTGTCCGGTGAGTGAATGCATCCGGTCTCTGCGTATCTGGACTCTGGATCCGCTGCTAATTTGATTTGTAGAGACCTGGTGGACTTGCTCCAATTGCCTACTACCCCTATGGAGAGACTGTTGATGGTTGCATCAGTAAATGGACTACCTCTGCCAGACCCAGTTAAAGCTGTGACCAAGCCACTGAGGCTCCAAGTAGGGGCTCTCCACTCCGAACTTCTACTGTTCTATGTCCTGTCCAAGGCCATTAACCCCGTGCTGCGGGGACTGCCTTGGCTCCGACTACATGCCCCAGTCCTGGACTGGAACTCTGGAGAGGTTCTCCAGTGGGGCCCCGAGTGTCACAGCTGGTGTCGATTAGTTCGGTCCAGCCTCCTCTGCCTCAGTCATTGGCAGGATTGCCTGGTCATTATGCTGCATTTTCGGACGTCTTCAGCAAAAGGGAGGCAGAGACACTGCCCCCACACTGGGCGTATGACTGTCCTATCGAACTGATCCCTGGTGCATCCCTTCCCCGTGGTAGGATATATTCTCTCTCCTTGCCAGAGACTCTGTCCATGTCTGCCTATTTTAAGGAGAACTTGGGGAGGGGCTTCATACGGAAGTCCTCCTCCCCGGCAGGAGCCGGGTTCTTCTTCATCAAAAAAAAGAATGGCTCCCTGCGTCTTTGTATTGACTACTGGGGTCTCAACCAAATCACGGCGAGAATAAATATCCGTTGCCGCTGATCTCGGAATTATTTGATTGTATACGTGGCGACAAAATTTTTTCCAAACTAGACCTGCGTGAGACTTACAACCTAATCCGGATTCACCAGGGTGACGAATGGAAGACTGCATTTAACACCCGTGATGGACACTATGAGTATCTAGTAATGCCCTTCGGTCTGTGTAATTCTCCCGCGGTCTTCTAAGAGTTCGTTAATTACATTTTCCGTGACCTCCTCTATGTTTGTGTTGTGGTCTATCTTGATGACATCTTGATTTTTTCTCCAGATCCTGTGACTCATCAGAGAGACATGTCCGTCAAGTTTTCCTGCGGTTAAGAGAGAATCGTCTGTACGCTAAATTGGAGAGGTGCGTGTTCGAAAAGGATGCTCTGCCCTTCCTCAGCTACATTGTTTCAAATAGAGGTCTCAAGACGGAACCTGAAAAGGTAAAGTTCGTTCTGGAATGCCACGTCCTTAAGGCTTGAGACCCATACAGCGCTTTCTGGGATTCGCCAATTTCTACAGACAGTTTATTCCAAACTTCTCCTCACTGACATCTCCTAACTATGACCTCACTAAGAAGGGCATGAACACCAAGGCATGGACTCCTGAGGCAGAGTCTGCATTCAATAGCCTGAAGAGTGGCTTCACGTCAGCTTCTATCCTCCATCATCGAGATGTTTCTCTACAGTTTTCGCTGGAGGTGGACGCATCCTCTGTCGGTGCTGGTGCACTCCTGTTCCAGAAAGGTTCCAAGGGCAAGTCTATGGTATGTGGATATTTCTCTAAGCTCTTCTCTTCCGCAGAGCGCAACTACTCGATTGGGAATCGGGAGTTACCGGCTTTCAAGTTGGCCCTGGAGGAGTGGAGACCTCTACTAGAGGTCGCAGCTCATCCCATCCTGATCTTCACCTACCACAAAATCCTTACCTACCTAGGTTCTAGTTTGAGCTCCATTATCGCCCGGCCGACAAGAATGTGAGGGCCGATGCCTTGTCCAGGTCTTTCGAGACAGAGGACACCATGGAGATGCCACAGAACATTATTGATCCATCTTGCATTGTCTCTGTCGATCCCCTGCAAGTTGGGGACATTCCTCTAGGGAGGACTTTTGTGCGCCTGGCTGACCGAGGGAAGAAACCTCCACTGGAGACACTCCTCTAGACTGCCACTGTTCACTTTTCCTCCCTCATCCCTCCTTGGGTAATCCGCACCATGTGGCGCCGTGTTATGTTTTTTCTCTTTTAGCTTTCCTCTCCATTGACTGTTATAGTTGGCAGTGTAGAGACACACCCCCATCTGCTGCAGCCTTCAATTCTGCTCTGTAACCAGGGACGGATATTACTTGAAAACAGTGCGGGGGCGACAGGGGGCAACACACCCAGTGGCAGTAACTTCAGACAGAATTTGCATTGATAAAACAGAATTTTTTTTTAACATTAAGTAAATTAGTAAAAGTTTTTCTATGTCAGTTATACTATTAGAATAGCACAAGTTGTTTGAAAAGTTCGTATCCATTAAAGTTTTTTCAATTCTATGAAAGTAGCTCCACTTTGTCTCATTGGGATGGACCCAATATACTCCCGTTTGTCACTGTAATTATTCTGCGTTATGTTTCTATATACACAACCCTTTTGTTTGTGGGTGTTTCTTATTTAGTGTAATTTTGTACATACACCGTATGCATTTCATGACATTTTTCAAGTCCTAAGTAACCTATGGACAGGAAAAGTACATGTTTTAAAATGCCAGTAAATAGAAAAAATGCGAGAGTGTGAAGGAGACCTTAGAGAAAAACTTTTACATAAAGTTTCATATGCAGTTTTATATAAAAGGCACAGTGTACTTTTAAAATGTAAAAAGTTTTGTTTTTAATATCTTACTGTAAAGACACATGTAGGGTCATGTTGCAGCCATAATCTGAGCCGAGTTACGGTTTTACAGCAAACCAGCATGGTTTTCAAATGCTTGCTAATGGCTGAACATTTTAAAACTGCTGTTTAAATGCAAAAACACAAGGCCACACACCGCTCTATGTATTTTCACTCTCTCCTTTGCTATGTTATCAGTGCTTTAAGTTACAGGCGTGAAATCTGCAGCTGCTGTAATTCTATGTCCCCGTGATGACACTTCCTGTCTGTGATGTGGCCTTGTTGAATCTTGTAATGAGGACACTGTGTCTATCCAAATCATCATATCAAATGTAAATATCCTTACTGGCTTAAATAGTGGCAGTAAAGTGTTCTTATGTATGGACATTGATGTGGATGGTGAGTCAAAGGCCAGAGCTTAGACATAAAGATCAGTCGTGATCAAATAGTATATTATAATTGTAACCGCTGAAGGGGAAGCGTTGTGTGCAGTGGATGCTGCATCTGGTGCCAAGCAGGGACAACAGCAGGCATCAGCACTTAATTTCCTGAAGTGCAGGGACTACAGCTCCCAGCACCTCTTGCTTATATGTGACTTTGCAACCTGGAGGAGAAGTCACAGAGGAAAAAGATTTTCGAGTCAACCCCTTACAGAAAAGGAAGACCTTTCTGTATTCCTGCAGAGCTCTCAGCAAGATTCGGGTGGAGGCATTGAGCGATAGTGTGGGGCAAATTACAAAACACCCTGCCCACGGATGTTGGCACTAAGGGGTGTTACATAATTCTACCAGTAAATCAGTTATCAGTATATCTTGATGTTAGGCCACAGGTTGTTCTCGTGATGGCATTAACAGAGAAGTGGGACAATTGCATCCTCATAGGTTTGTGTTTTAGTCTGCCAGATATCAACTTTTTCTAGTGAAGGGCTCATTAATGAAACATATAGTGACTTGTGATTTTTTTTATAGTGCCATTAGCTGGTGTGGGTCTCACGCATTCCCTAATAGGTACTGTAATATGCACAGCATCGCCGCTATCAGGGCAGTACTACTAGTACTCCCATCAGGGGCCCGGCCACATGGCTGAAGAAAAGGGGCCCGCCGGGATGTCATCGCCCCACCAGACGGTCGCCCCCCCCTCGCAACGCTCGTGGGCCCCTCCTCGCAATGCTCGCGCCCCCCCTGCATACCTGTTGCTTTACGAACTGGACGGGGAGGATGCAGCATGAGAAGCAGAAGCTCGGTGTGGAGATCCCGCCCCCCAGCTCCTCTACACAGCCGACTGGACCTGCAGGCTGGTGAGTTTTTCTCCCCTCTCCATCCTGCTTCCCATTCTTTCTGACCCCACTTTTAGAATGTATAAAGTATGTTAAAATGTTTTTGTTTTGTTTTTTGTTTCCCTAGCGGTTTTTTTTGGCGCAATTTTTGCAATTGCGGCAAAATTGTCGCAGTTTTGACGCGATTATGAAAATTGCATAAAAAAAAGATACAAAACATGAAAAAATTGTGTTGTTACGCTATATTCTCACTCTGCGGTCAAATCACGTTTTTGCGGCGATTTTTCAGAAATTGTGGAAAAAAATTGGATTTGACTGCACTGTGTAACTAGACTAAGGACTTATTCAGACAGACGTGTTTTGTCCGTGATCTACCAAGCGTGTACCGGCCATATTAGCGACTCTTAGCAACACAGTTATCAATGCTGCTGGGAGTCCCTGACTCTCCGCGGGAATACTGCCCCATACTGTAATGATGCTTTCAGTACAGGACCAGGGACAGTATTCCCACGGGGAGGGAGGGACTCCTATGATTATAGATAACTGTGATGCTAGAAACCTGGCACCCTGAACTGTGGTCGGTCCGGAAAATATGGCCGATACACGGTCTGTATATCACAGACCGAACATGCAGTCTGAATGAGGCCACTTACTTGTTGTCACAACGCGGGGTGTGGACCCACTGGGCCGTACCGCATAGCGGGGTAGCAGCTGGCCAACAAGGTACAAAACAATGTCTATAGTTCGGAATGGGTACCTGAGGATATGTAGACAGTAGCGGAAGCAGGACTTGACTTTCACAGCAGGTGGCACCGCGGATGCAGCGGAAGGCACGACTTGACTTTCACAGCAGGTGGCACCGCGGATGCAGCGGAAGGCACGACTTGACTCTCACTGTAGATACGATAGCACGGGATACAGGGTACAGGCAGCAGGAACGGGTAACACTGGGAACTGGAAAACACTGGGAGACCATTTGCAAGACAAACTTAGGTATACAAAAATGCTCAGCCAAGGAACCAGTGGGCAGAGCCCCTTTTTATAGTCCAGCAGCCATTTGGGCTAATAATTGATGTGTGACAGCTGGATGCATACTGGCCCTTTAAGGCCATGCACGCACGGGCGCCCTGCGGGAATTAGTATGAGGACCCGGAAGTGAGTGCCGGCGTCTCCCTGGAGGGAGCAGACGCCGTGAAGAGAGATGTCCATGGCCGGGGCCGTCATGGGGTAAGTCTGAACGACGACCCCCGGCCATAGACGTTACAGTATACCCCCTCTTACACCCCCTCTTCTTGGGACCAGAGCGGGAAAGAAATTTCTTCACGAGGACAGGAGCATCGATGTTCTCCTCCGGCTCCCAAGACCTCTCCTCTGGGCCAAATCCCCTCCAATCCACCAAATAAAACGTCCTTCCTCCTACTTTCTTGGTGGCCAGAATCTCCCTCACTTCGAAAGTTCCGGATGAACCGCCAGGAGCTACTGCGGTACTAGGTGTCCTGGAGTAGCGGTTCGGGACCACGGGTTTTAGCAAGCAGACGTGGAAGGAGTTAGGGATCTTGAGGGTAGGAGGCAGTCGGAGCTTGTACGACACAGGATTGATCTGTAGTAGAATCTCGAAGGGTCCAAGGAACCTGGGAGCAAACTTGCAAGATAGCACCCTCAGCCGGATATTCCTGGAAGACAGCCAGACTTTTGTACCTGGAAGAAACTGGGGAGGTTCTCGTCTTCTAGTGTCTGCCTTTCTCTTCATCCGGTCCACCACCAGCAGAATAGAAGATCGTGTCTGCTGCCATATCTGCAGAAAGTTCCTGAAGGTAGAGTCGGCTGCAGGCACCTGGGACATAGTAGAGCCAGGCAGGGGTATTTGAGGATGTTGGTCGTAAACTATGAAGAAAGGGCTGGAGGTGGTGGACTCACTGGTATGGTTATTATAAGAGAACTCCGCCCACGGGAGCAGCTGCACCCAGTCATCATGTCGTCTGGAGACAAAGTGCCGCAGATAGTTCTCCATAATTTGGTTAACCCTTTCAACTTGTCCATTGGACTGAGGATGGTAAGCTGAGGAAAAGTCCAACTTTACACTGAGTATGCCGCAGAGTGCTTTCCAGAACATTGAGGTGAACTGGACCCCTCGATCCAAGCCATTATGTAGGGGTAAGATGTGTTGCATGAAAAGATCAGCCAGTCGAGCAGCAGAAGGCAGGCCAGTCAGAGGAACAAAATGAGCCATTTTAGAAAAACGATCCACCACCACCCAGATCACACTGCATCCCGCAGAGAGAGGCAGATCTGTGACAAAGTCCATAGCAATATGGCGCCAGGTGGCATCGGGCACAGGCAGTTGTTGGAGCAGACCGGCTGGTCTGGAGTGGGCAACTTTGTTTGCTGCACACACCGTACAGGAGGAGACAAAGTCCATGACGTCTTTTGGCAGCGTGGGCCACAAGAACTGATGGGCAATTAGGCCTCGGGTCTAACGGGCACCCGCGTGACCTGTCAGCTTGGAACTGTGACCCCAGCGAAGGATCCTTCCTCTGTCTGCCAGACGTACCTGCATAGGGTTAACAGAGTAGATGCAGTCGATGTAGCTACTTACCTGCAAATGCTGATGCTGCTGCAGAATCAACTGTAGCCTCTGGTGCCGACACGATGCAGGACCTGTGAGTGACGTCACAGTGCTGCACTGCCAGAAGCTGGGCGTTGTGAAGAGAAGTGGATGATACTTCTCATCAGAAAGCCCAGCTAGTAATAGTAGTAAACACGCCCCGATGTACGCACATAATACACGCCCAGTTGTACTTTTACTTTTCAACACGCCCAGTTGTACTTTTGCAAGCCTCATTTGCATAAATACGAAAATGGTCATAACTTGGCCAAAAATGCTTGTTTTTTAAAAATAAAAACGTTACTGTAATCTACATTGCAGCGCCTATCTGCTGCAATAGCAGATAGAGGCTGCAAAATCTGGTGACAGAGCCTCTTTAAGCCTTGGGGACGAGGCCACTCCAGGACAGCCTTGACCTTTTCAGGGTCCATCTTGAGGCCCTGATCAGAGATGATATAGCCCAGGAAGGGTAGGGACTTCTCTTGGAACACACACTTCTCCAACTTTGCGTAAAGATGATTCTCCCTTAATCTAACACCTGGCGGACATGGCAATGATGAGTCACAAGATCTGGGAAAAAAATCAAGATATCATCGAGATACACCACAACACAGGCATAGAGGAGATCACGGAAAATGTCATTCACAAATTCCTGAAATACTGCGGGAGCGTTACACAGGCCGAAGGGCATGACCAAATATTCGTAGTGTCCATCACGTGTGTTAAATGCAGTCTTCCACTCGTCACCCTGACGGATCCGGATTAGATTGTAAGCCCCCCACAGGTCAAGCTTGGAAAAAAAATTCGCCCCCGTATATGATCAAAGAGTTCCGAAATCAACGGCAAAGGGTACCTGTTTAACCACCTGGGTGAATGCTGTAAAAAAAAATATATAAAACACGCAAATTGCTGGTTTTTGGTCACCTTAGCGCTCAAAAAAAGTGATCAAAAAGTCGCATATACGCCAAAATGGTATCGGTAAAAACTATGGTTCGCCCCCCAAAATTTAAGCCCTCATATCGCTAAATTGATGGAAAAATGAAAAAGTTATGGCTCTCAGAAGATGGCGACACAAAACATTTTTTTAATTTAGCAAATCGTTTTATTTTTTTAAAAGTGGTAAAACATAAAACAAAACATATAAATTTGGTATCGCCGTAATCGTATCAACCTGTAGAATAAGGTGAATATGTGGTTTTAACCGCCTGATGGATGCTGTAAAAACAAAACCCACAAAAAATTTGCGTAATTGTTGTTTTTTGCCCATTTCACCCTACAAATTATTTTTTTTCAGCTTCCCAGTACATTATGTGGTACATTAAATGGTGCCATGAAAAACTACAACTTGTCCCGCAGAAAACAAGCCCTCATATGGCTATGTAGACGGTAAAAATAAAAAAATTATAGCTTTTGTAAGGTGGAGAGGAAAAAACAAAAGTGAAAATCTGAAAAAATGGCTGAGGAGGGAATGGGTGAAATCAGCTGCATGCCTTTTATGTTGCAAAATTGTAACGTATTTCATCCTTTACAATGTAAAGGGTTAATTTGCTGTAAATCCCTAGCAAATTCTATAACGCACACATTGAGGAATTTGGTGCACAAAATCTGCATCAAAACCGCAGGTAACTCCGCAGGTAATATCTGCTCCTAATAGTGCGCTTTTTGATACGTTTTTAGGTGCGGTTTTTACATTTGATGCAGAAATAGGTGCAGGTTTTATGCTGCAGATTTTATTTTATTTTTTTAAACTAGTCAGAAACAATTCGCAAGCGGAAACGCAAGATAAAGTGACATTTATCATATTTTCAAATACGCACTGCAGGTCAATTTTTGTGCAGAAAATATCTGCAACCTGCTACATGAGATTTCTTGATCTCATTTACTTTGCTGGTACTGTATTACACTGCGGATTTGCCGCATGAAAATACCTGCGACAAATTTGCATGTGATAAGTATCGTGTGCATTTGGCCTAACAGAGTTTTCTTAACTCACCCTAAGGGGGGATTCACACGAGCGTGATTTGGCAGCGTGTAGGGCGCGTGGTTTTCGCGCTGCACGCAATGCCCTATAGAAGTCTATGGGGCAGTACACACAGTCCGTGTATTTTGCGCAGCGTTTGTTCGCTGCGCAAAATACGCAACAGGTTCAATAACTCTGCGTATTTCACGCATCACGCACTCATTGAAGTCAATGGGTGCGTGAAAACCAGGCAGGTCGCACGGAAGCACTTCCGTGCGAACAGCGCACGAGCTGTCAAAAGGATGAATGGAAACAGAAAAGCACCACGTGCTTTTCTGTTTCCAAGCATCCAAACGGAGTGAACCCCGACAACCGAAGCTAACTTCACCGGGTTCGGCCAAACTCGTTTTGGCCGAACCCGGCAAAAAAATTTCCGGTCCGCGACGTCGGGAGACATTCACTGTGCATGGTGCTGAAAGAGTTAAACTGTTTCAGCACCATGGACAGTGACTTGCGATCCCAAAATACATGAACCTGTAAAAAAAAACGAAGTTCTAACTTACCGATTACTCCTGTCTCCTTCCTGCAGTCCGACCTCCCGGGATGACACTTCAGTTCAAGTGACAGCTCCAGCCAATCACAGGCCAAGCACAGGCTGCAGCCAATCACAGGCTGCAGCGGTCACTTGGACTGCCGCGTCATCCAGGGAGGTGGGGCCCGATGTCAAGAGAGGCGCGTCACCAAGGACGCGTCACCAAGGCAACGGCCGGGAAGTTCTCGGTAAGTAGGAACTTTATCTTTTTTTTTTACAGGTTTTTCGCTGTTGTGTTCGGCATTCACTGTCGAGGGTGCTGAAAGATTGAGCTCTTTCAGCACATTGGACAGTGACGGGCGTTGACAAGCCTCATCTCTATGATGCCGGCTGCGTGATTTTCGCGCATCAGACACGCATGACACACGCAGCTGTCAAATGGTTTTTGCGCTCGCAAAACGCCGCGTTGTTTGCGCGCGCAAAAACGCAACGTTCGTGTGAATCTGCCCTAAGGCCCCGTACACACATGTTGGATTTGATACGGATTCCGATGACATGCCGATGATTCTGCATCCCATGTTTTTTGCCGCAGTTTCCAATGCGATTTCCGCTGAGGCAGAAAACTCTGTGTGAACAGGGCCTTATTCTTGTGCGGATCTGCTACACGCTTGTGGCAAATCTGCGTCAGAAATCAAAGGGAAAGCCTCAGATTTTTGCTGTGGAAAAACACATTGAACTTTAATGACAGCGTAAGAACGGAGCATTAGTGCTCCTTACATCCTCGCAAGCGCTTCCCCCTCCCTTAAGGCCCCCTTCACATCATGTTGTTGCCCTAAGTTTATTGTGTACGTCAGGAAATCTCCTAACGTACACTATAAACAACGTAGACGATAATTCACAGGGCTCTATTATGTCCTTTTAGCCTATGTCGGGCAGGTATATGTCGGTATACCTTATTTTTGAAGGATGGAATAGCGTTGTAGACTTTGGTATTCCGGAGTCCCCAGGAAGAGCATCACAAGTGCTCTACCCGTGGACTTTGTCCCTGGAAAAGCTCCTGACATCACCGTCCATATATGTAAAGTGACGTCAGGGGATTCCACAGGGCCGGAATCCCTGGCCAGAGTATTGCCGACGCTCCGGCCGTGTACTCAGACTTTGCAAAGCTTCGGGCATCACTTTACGTATGTGGACATTAGGAACAGCGCCATAGTCCCTGGGCAGAGCGCTAGTAGAAGGCTCCAGCCCTGTTCATGGACAGTGACTTCACGAGTTTCCCCTGGCTCATTCCCCAGGCGACGTATCCCATTGTGTGCCATACAGTCGGATATGTTTTGGCTAAATAGATCAAAATCCAGAGCATTAACCAGTCACTGCCTGCTCCATGGTTTGCTTCACAGTAATTGACATCAGCACCAAAATCAGTTAATGCCTATAACGTACAAACGTGAGCGCCACACTTTCCATTGCCCACCCCCGTTAATGGAGGGGGGCCCCCAGAAATCTTGGCTCTATGGGGCCCACAAATTCCTGATGGCGGCCCTGTGCACAGCACAGAGCAGGTCAGAGTTGAGGAGCAGCGCAGTCATGTATGAAGAAGGTATGGCTTTGGTGCAAGTACAATAAGTACCTAACTGGCACCGTAACTAACTGTTACAGGGTTTCTGACAAAGGAGCATGTAAAAACAATTGCATAAGCATCTTCTGCATGCCACATGTACCTTTCCCTGGTCCCTAAGTAGGTTGCCCACAAAAAATATCTTGCATAGATATTCAGATTCTAAGAACTAGAGATGAGCGAACCGGGACAACCGAACCCGGTTTCGGTCCGAACTTCCGGAAAAGTTCGGTTCGCAGCGAATCCGAACTTCACCGGGTTCGGCCGAACCCGTTTTGACTGAACCCGGTCAAAAATATTATACAAATCGGCAGCCACTTGTCTCTATCAATCACTGATAGAGAAAAGAGGCTGCTGATTAAAAATAAAATAAAAAGCATTTCATACGTACCTGGTCGTTGTCTTGCGGACGAGTCTCTCTTCTTCCTCCAGTCCGACCTTCTTTTCTGACGCGGCAGCCTGTGATTGGCTGCAGAGGCCTCTGCAGCCTGTGATTGGCTGCAGAGGTCTCTGCAGCCCGTGATTGGCTGCAGAGGCCTCTGCAGCCCGTGATTGGCTGCAGCGCTCACATGGGCTGCATCGTCATCAAGGAATGTCGGGCCGGATGTCGCGAGGGACGCGTCACCAAGGCAACGGCCAGGAGACCGGACTGGAGGAAGCAGGGAGTTCCCGGTAAGTGTGAACGTCTTTTTTTTTTTACAGGTACTCTATATTGTGATCGGTAGTCACTGTCCAGGGTGCTGAAACAGTTACTGCCGATCAGTTAACTCTTTCAGCACCCTGAAGAGTGACTATTTACTGACGTCGCCTAGCAACGCTGCCGTAATGACGGGTGCACACATGTAGCCACCCGTCATTACGGGGCCTCATGCACACGACCGTAAAAACACCCGTTATTAAGGGTCGTAATTACGACCCGAAATAGCGGGCCCATAGACTTCTGTTAGCCACGGGTACCTTCCCGTTTTCTCACGGGAAGGTGCCCGTGCCGTTAAAAAGATAGAACATGTTCTATTTTTTTATTTTACGGGTCGTGCTCGTAATTACGACTCGTAATTACGAGCACGGCCGGCCGCTTTTACGAGCCGTGCTGTCATTATAAGGGTATGTTCACACGACAGCGTCCGTTACGGCTGAAATTACGGGGATGTTTCCGCCTGAAAACATCCCCGTAATTTCAGCCGTTATGGCATATGCAGGCGCTTAGAACGCCGCGTCCATTACGGACGTAATTGGCGCTGCTATTCATTGGAGTCAATGAATAACGGCTCCAATTACGGCCAAAGAAGTGACAGGTCACTTCTTTGACGCGGGCGTCTATTTACGCGCCGTCATTTGACAGCGGCGCGTAAATTACGCCTCGTGTGAACAGACAAACGTCTGCACATTGCTTTCAATGGGCAGATGTTTGTCAGCGCTATCGAGGCGCTATTTTTGGACGTAATTCGGGGCAAAAACGCCCGAATTACGTCCGTAATTAGTGAGTGTGAACATACCCTGTGTTCACACGCACTAATTACGGATGTAATTCGGGATTTTTTGCCCCGAATTATGCCCGAAAATAGCGCCTCGATAGCGCTGACAAACATCTGCCCATTGAAAGCAATGGGCAGACGTTTGTCTGTTCACACGAGGCGTATATTTACGCGCCGCTGTCAAATGACCTGTCACTTCTTTGGCCGTAATTGGAGCCGTTATTCATTGTTATTCATTGACTCCAATGAATAGCAGCGCCAATTACGTCCGTAATGGACGCCGCGTTCAAGCGCCTGCACTTGCCGTTTCGGCTGAAATTACGGGGATGTTTTCAGACGGAAACATCCCCGTAATTTCAGCCGTTACGGACGCTGTCGTGTGAACATACCCTAAATTTTATAGCAGCACGGCCCGTAAAATAGAAAAATAGAACATGTTCTATTTTTTTAACGGCACGGGCACCTTCCCGTGAGAAAACGGGAAGGTACCCATGGGTAACAGAAGTCTATGAGCCCGTTATTGCGGGTCGTAATTACGACCCACAATAACAGGTGTTTTTACGGTCGTGTGCATAATGGGAGCACGGCTTGGAAAAACGACCGGCTGCCTGTGGCCGGCCGTGCTCCTCTCCTGAAATACTCTGTGCTGCCTTAAACTCTGTGGACAGGTCAGGATCCTGTTTCTTTTAAATGCTGCTAGGGAACCCGCTCGATCCACTATATAAGGCTGCGCTACAGTGCAGCATTTAAAAGAAACAGGATCCTGACCTGTCCACAGAGTTTAAGGCAGCACAGAGTATTTCAGGAGATGAGCGTGCAGATTCAGTGCTGCTGTGAACTCTGCTCTTACCATTACGTAGCTCTCAGTCTGTTACCTCTCCTCCACTCCTGTCCTCAATAACACCTTCACATGATTGGCAAGTCACCACCCCGCACAAGATCCGCACGCTCATCTCCTGAAATACTCTGTGCAGCTGTGAACTCTACTCTTACCATTACGTGGTGACTTGCCAATCATGTGAAGGTGTTCTTGAGGACAGGAGTGGAGGAGAGGTAACAGACTGAGAGCTACGTAATGGTAGGAGCAGAGTTCACAGCAGCACTGAATCTGCACGCTCATCTCCTGAAATACTCTATGGACAGGTCAGGATCCTGTTTCTTTTAAATGCTGCACTGTAGCGCAGCCTTATATAGTGGATCGAGCGGGTTCCCAAGCAGCATTTAAAAGAAACAGTGTGTGTGTTTGGGTATGTGTCTGTCTGTTTTTGTTTTTATATGTGTGTTTGTGTTTATGTGTGTTTGTGTATATATATGGGTGTATGTGTATATGTTTGTGTGTAGATGTTTGTGTGTGTGTGTTTTTGTATATGTGTGTGTTTGTGTATATGTGTGTATATGGGTGTGTTTATGTGTGTGTTTGTGTATATATGGGTGTATTTGTATATATGTTTGTGTGTAGATGTTTGTGTGTGTGTGTGTGTTTATATATGTGTGTGTTTGTGTATATGGGTGTGTGTATATGTGTGTGTTTGTGTATATGTGTGTGTTTGTGTATGGTTGTTTGTGTGTGCGTGCGTGTATATATGTGTGTAGGTGAGTAGAAGTATTGTTATTGTTCACATTGATAACTGTTTTTTTATGTTGTTGCAGATTTTGATGTACCGATTGGACTACATCTTCGATTCGTTGGACTACTGCGTAGATCTACGTTTTTTTAAAATTTTAATAAAATGGTTAACGAGGGTTTTGTTGGGGATTTCTTATTTCAATAAAAAAGAATTGTCTTTGTGTTTTTTTTTAAACTTTATTAGTGCCTAGATAATGGCAGTTGGCTGATTGACAGCGTCCATTATTAAGGCGGTACTTAGTGTTAGCCGGTGCAGAGGCTAGCACTAACCACCCATTATTACCCCGGTACCCACCACCACCAGGGGTGCCGGGAAGAGCTTGGTACGATCCAGTACCCGACCATCTGTTGTGATGGTCGGGTACTGGGGCGGCCGTAGGCTGGTATTATGAGGCTGGGAAGGGCCAAAAACAGTGGACCTTCCCACCCTTGTAATGCTAGGCTGCTGCTGCTGTGTTGTATCGGGCTGGTTATAAAAATGGGGGGGACCCCACGTCGTTTTTTTGGGGGAATTTAACAAATTTAACAATAGACGTTGGGTCCCCCACATTTTTAATAACCAGCCATATACAAGGCCGCAGCAGTCTGGCATTACATGGGTGGGAAGGGCCACTGGTTTTGTCCATTCCCAGGCTAATAACACTGTGTTGTATGTGGCTGGTTATGATAAATTGGGTGGAACCCCATGTCTTTTTAAAAAAAAATTAAAAAAAAATAAATAATAAAAAAAAAATGACGTGGGGTCCCCCCCACTTTCATAACCAGCCAGATACAACACAGCAGCAGCAGCCTAGCATTACAAGGGTGGGAAGGTCCACTGTTTTTGGCCCTTCCCAGCCTCATAATACCAGCCTGCGGCCGCCCCAGAGCCCGACCATCACAACAGATGGTCGGGTACTGGATCGTACCTGGCTCTTCCCGGCACCCCTGGTGGTGGTGGGTACCGGGGTAATAATGGTGGTTAGTGTTAGCCTCTGCACCGGCTAACACTAAGCCTCGCCTTAGTAATGGATGTTGTCACTCAGACAGCGGCCATTACTAAAGTGGTAGTAATAAAATTTGAAAAGAAAAAGACAAAGATATAGATAAAATATTTTATTGAAATAAAGCACCCCCAACACAACCCTCATTAACCATTTTATTGTAGAAAAAAAAAAACCGTCATCGAAGTAGTCCTCGAAACCGACGTAGTCCAAACACCAAACCTGTAAAAAAAAGAAAAAATGAAATAAAACATGTAAGCTTAGATTCAGTTTAATGTGTGATACTGACTGTTATACCATGTATAGAAGCCTGCCGTGAAGTTGACTTAGATACAGGGCGCCAGCAGACAGTATCATACATGGCCATACAGACATGTATACAAACAAACATACATACATGCAAACTATCATACATACATGCATACACACACACATGAAAACATACATACCTACAAACAAACATGCAAAGATACATACATACATATATACAAGCATGCACAAATATACATGCAAACATAAATACATGCAAACATAATTACATACATGCACATATATATAAACATACATGCAAAAATAAAAACATGCAAACATACATGACAACATACATACATGCAAACATACATACATACAAACATGTATACATACATGACAACATACATACATGACAACATACATACATACATGCAAATATACATTCATGCAAACATACATAAATGCAAACATACATACATGCAAATATATACATGCAAATATACATACAAACATGCACATATATACATACATGACAACATACATACATGACGACATACATACATACATACATACATACATAAAATGCAAACATACATACATACATTCATGCAAACATACATGCAAATATATACATACATGCCAACATACATACATACATACATACATGCAAACATACACACATGCAAACATACATACATGCAAATATACATACAAACATACATGCACATATATACATACATACATGACAACATACATGCATACATACATACATACATGACAACATACATACATGCAAACATACATTCATGCAAACATACATTCATGCAAACATACATACATACATGCAAACATACATTCATGCAAACATACATGCAAATATATACATGCAAATATACATACACATATATACATACATGACAACATACATACATACATACTTACATGCCAACATACATACATGCCAAAAAAAATAATAATACGTTCATACTTACTTTCCTCCTGTCCGGGCTCCAGCGATGACGTTTCATCCATGTCGCCGCTGCAGCCTGTGATTGGCTGCAGAGGCGGTCACGTGGGATGAAGCGTCATCCTGACGTGCGTGACCGCCACTACAGCCTGTGATTGGCTGCAGCAGCGAAAGGGATGAAACGTCATCGCTGGAGGCCGGACAGGAGGAAAGTAAGTACGAACGTATAATTTTTATTTTTTTATTACATTTAAATTGTATTTTCCGCGCGCCGAGCATGTACTGTCAAGGTTGCTGAAAGAGTTAGTGCAGCCCATTAACTCTATCAGCACCCGAGACAGTAGCATGCTCGGCGCACGTAAGTGACAGGTTCGGTCCGAACTAGTTCGGTCCGAATCGAACTTTTTTGTGAAATTCGGCGAACTAGCCGAACCGAACTTTTGAAAAGTTCGCTCATCTCTACTAAGAACTTTAACCCTATTGTGTCCTCTATAATGAAACTCATCTACTTGAATTCCACCACACCCATCCTGTAAGCAGCTTTCCCAGGTTGAGGTACCTGAATTTGGGCACGTAACTTCAAGCACTGATGTCTGCAAAAAGTAAGCTATTCTATTTCCCAGTTTAATGTACATAAAAGGTTTTTTTTTATAGAACACTTTTGCCAGTACTCCTTTAAAACAAATGACCCGGCATCAATATTTACTTCAGCAGCCTAATATCTATGCCCATTTCTGCCACTAATTATTGGGTTGCCACAAAATAAATTAATTCATCGCACAAAATAGGCATTATTTCCTTGCCTGTTTAGTTTAAAAGCCTTTGTCTTTAAGAAAATAATAGATGATTTGTGTAATTGAATTGGCCTTGCATATAACATTGAAAATGCTGTTAGGCTCAACTCTGCATTGCAAAGATACAAGGACTGCTGAAATTCATTATGTTGTTTTCCTTGGAATATAATAAGGTGTTTTTTTGTGTGTTGTGATAGTCTTGTAAATTACTCAATGCATCATTAAAATGCTTCACCTTCCTTACTGAGAGATGTTTACTCTAATGGCTACCGAAATGTGTGTTCGGGTGAACATCAGCCTTAAGAATTTCTTGCAATTTCAAAATAGAAAATTGTCCTCAGAGACCTGTTCCATATATGCAAAATACATCTGAATAAATGAGTACTTTATTTAAAGAGGGAGCGTGCTGTATCTTCCATCTGTAGTCTGAATGATTGCCCCATTCCAAGCCTCCTGACTCTCATGGAGCCATCTGGTACATGTGCCATTGTGAATGGATGTTGGTAAGAGCTCTTGTTAACACAACAATCTTCAAGCAACTGTGTATTTTCATGCTCTGCATTCACATTCTCTTATAAGTGGGAAGACAGGAAGGAATCAATACGTGCTCTTTATATCTATTTTATTCCAATATAGTTTGGGGATTATTGTACTTTGTTAAACAAATATACCATTGGAAACATCACTAATATATAATTATCACAGTGGATAATAGCAAATGCCAATACAAAAGTATAAAATGATAAATATTGGTGGGTTTTAACAAAAGAAGCATAAAGCAGTGGACTTTTGGGAAAATATATTTTACTTATTATCATTTTTATTATTATTACTATTATGTGTATATATAAACAATGAGACCGCATATTACAACTGAAAACAAAAGTGTCTTTTTCTGTTTTCCTGTTTTAATTCAAATGAAATTATGCAAATAAAATGCAACTGGTAAGAGGAAAAGCACAATAAAAATAATCATTTAGAAATGACTTATATGGTTAAGTGCACAATAGAAGAAAGCTAATGTTTACTTTATCTTCAGTCCTTTTCAGTTTGTAAGACAGAATATACATTATCTGGTATTGAATGCATCTAAAATCTGTATTTAAGCAGCTCTGTTGGAAGGATGAATGGGATGCACACTAGTTTGTATGTCTGTTTTCATTTTTATACCTAAAGTCGCTCCTTTGTCCTGTTAGAGAAAGATCTCAGAAAACATACACCTTCCAAATGTATGTTAGCAAGACGTAGGGCACCGATGGAAAGGAGTATGAGTCTGAGCTATCAGACTACACAGATTTGGGCTGTAGTTTACCATGGAGACACATTGCTCTGTATAGGAGCTAAAAATACAAAACAATTGGATGTGATTAATCAAGATGATTTGCAAAGTTGATTTATTTATTATTTAAGATGGATTGGAGCAATGAAACATTGTAGTTGCAAAAGTGAACATATCCTTTTAGGTTTGTTACTGCATTACTTGACCTCAGGCATGGGGAGAGAGAAGGGGGTTGTACCCTTTTTCTATTTTAAAATGTTAAAAAGAAAATATGTGGAAAGAGTCGGAGACCACCATATGCCCCCATATTTGCCAGGAATAGTGGCATTGACCAGACTTGGCACATATGCTCCTCCATTATTTCTGTCAGAAACCCTTCCCTCCTTTTTTCTCTTTTTTATACATTTATTTTGAATTGTCACCTGGAAAATTATATAAATTCAACAGTTCTTTATTCTTTTGAAAGTGGAGTTTGAATCACCCATTATTTATTTGTAAGCTATTTTGATGATTTTGTGCATGTGTTTCTAATTTTAGTGGCCACTTTCTTTATATTATTTTTGTATCCCTGTTGCATATCAGGGACCGCATTAAGCTTACCTAATGTATTTTCTTTAAAAAGAAAAACCCAATAAAATATTTTTTTTAAAATAGATAACTGTGTGTGATGGGGATTTTCATAGAGCTGCTGAAAGATGTTTTCTCATATGCAGAGATGGGCAGAATAGAAAGTCTGAGTATGTTATTTGCATGGCAATGTCCCAAATGGGGTTCTTTCCAAATGGCTTTAAATGAACAACCAAACTAAGTAGAGATAATAGGCAGCATTCATGTCTCAATGCAAAAAGTGTGAAAATGTATTCCGGTTGTGCGACATTCTGGATTTACAGCATTCTTTTGAGATGCTTGAGAAAGGTTGTCATTCATCTCTACTTAGTTAGGTCTTCCCTCATGGTGCTCCACCCAACTGACAAATTTGGCTGCCCGATGGAAGCAGTGTATAGTCCCCTGAATTCTGGTTTGTTATGTGTGCCTAGTTAAATCAAGTTGGGGCATCTTATAGATGTTTCTCTTTAAAGGATACCTATTACATGTGCACTTTAAAGAGTATCTGTGCATACCATGAGTATGCACATTTCCACAAAACAAGTCTCATTAATAGATGGATAGAAGGTGTAAGGGGGGAAAAAAGGTTTCTATTACATCTATTCATTGATGACAGGTCCTCTTGTAGTGCGCTATTAGCTTATATCTTCCATAGCGAAATATAGAGTGGCGAAAGTAATTCTGGTGGGTAGAGCACAAAAAGCATGACAGATTCAAAGGGTTAAGCAGCATTACACTCTAAAGGACCTACTTGAGAAATCTGATTAAATCTCTGAAGAGGCATGTTTGAAAGAACAACTAAAGATCTGAGTGGAAGAGGTTTGTCTAGCAGGGTGATGGAAGGTGAAGAGCATGGATGTAGGAGGGGGGGGGGGTAATAACAGACTTAGGTGGGGATATTACAGCAAAATCAGACCATATGTAGCTAAAGATGTTAATGGCGACTAGATGCACGTATTATAGGTCAGCATTGTGTGAGAGAGGGTTACTATATTTAGCTAAACGAAAGAAAAAAATCCAACTTCTCGCAAATTGACATACAGTAGCATATATTTTAGTTAATTGTGGGATAAATATTCGGCCTTATTCAGATGAACGTTGTATACGTCCATGTGCTGTCCGTTAAAAAAACGGACAGCACACGGACCTATGCAATTCAATGGGGCTATTCAGACGTCCCTGAGTTTTCACACAGCGTGTTTCTGATGCGTGAAACCTACTGCATATCCTATTCTGGTCCGTTTTTGCGGACCATGTCAGCTATTGAAGTCTATGGGTGCGTAAAAATTATGGACAGCACACACACCCGTTCGTGTGCTGTCGGTGTTTCACGCACCACTTGCTAAAGGAATGCTGAGAAAAAAAGAGTAATTATAGGCACCATGTGACATTTTATGGTATTTTTGGATCGATGTCAGGAGAACAAAAGCCCTTAGACTTCGTAAAATATGTATATATTATACGTTTGTAATGTACGTGATATATCAAACATAGGAGGCTGAGATCTGATATGCCACTGTCTAAGGGTTGCCACATAGACACTATCATCTTGCTTATGAGTAATGCCCCACAATTCAATGTTTCAATACATCTCTTGTGAATGGTATAAATTGGCTTTGTGGTCAGAAATAGATTTGCACCATCTAGCAGCTAGGACTTTTGGTATCAGTAGTACAACCTGGTACAACAGTCATCCCTATATCATATAACATTGCTGGACATAAAAAATTATTTTGTGGAAATAGTTGTACAGTAGCTTAGAATACATGCATGCCACTCTGAATATGCAGCTGCAAGAGCAGGATCCCATTTCGAATCTCAGCAAGAAAGTAAAACTCTGGATATCACCGTTTCTATATTTGGCTGTGTCTGTGGATTGCACATAATAAAAATAATAAAAGATATCTCATGAGCATCATATACAGTAGTTTGAGTGCAGAGTTCTTCTTTCTTCTTCCCATTTAAAGTCCATGACTTTATGTAACCAATACAGTTAAAGGGATATTCCCAAAATCATAAATTATCACCCATCCACAGGCCCCACTATTGGGACCCCACCGATTGTGAGAACAGGGGTCCTGAACCCCCAGATCATCCTCACAGTTCGACCGCAGTGAGGTGGATATTAAATGGAGCGGCGGTCGAGCATGTGTGCTGCCGCTCCATTAAATGTCTATGGTAATGATGGAAACAGCCGAGTACAGCGCTTGGCTGTTTCAAGCTACTCCTCAATTCGGGAGTGCAGTGAGGAGGATCTGGGGATTCGGGGTCCCTATTCGTATGATCAGTGGGAGTCCCAGCGATGACATCACATCCACATGATAATGTAACATTAACTCATGACCTCATTGTACATAGACTCTGGTGCTGTACATGCCTCTGTGCATGCATGTGGCAGCTATTAGCCCAATGGCAACCATGGGTTTATGGACAAGGGTTTGGGAAAAGGAGAACCGGTATGGTTATGATGTGGTGAGCTTTTTGCCATTTTAAGTGAGCATTGCATTCAATTGAGTAGCTAGATGTTGGAGGTGTAGTGGTAGCAGTCGCTCTGGGCCCTGGTACCTGATGGGGCCCGAAGGCTCCTCTACCACAAAATAAGATATATTAGTATTATAAATGGTCAAGGAGTTTGAATTTATGCCTTATTTTACATTGTATATATTGATGTCATTTCATTTTTATGGAAAGTTACAAAATTAAAGCGGTCCATAGCCCAGCAGCTCTCTCACAAGACTGGTGTCTGGATGAAGATGAAACCATAAAGAGAGCGGCACTGTCATCAAGGGCTGTGTACGTAAGGCAGAAAAGTAAAAGGAAATGTTTTTGTAGCTACGTGATTGTTCTTGCAGCTGCTATTCTAGAGTGCTGTAAAAAGTTATAACTCGAAAATAAAGCCCCTTTATGAAATTGTCTCACTAAGATAAACCTTTTCCATATTCCCTCTTAGGGCGTGTAGATGTCATAGAGGGAGGGGGTGGTCTTCCACTCACAGAGAATGGCACTTGCTCTGGCAGTATGCAAGAAAAAGGCGACAGCACTCTGCGAACACTTCCTCTTGCAGACCCAAGTTTGTCCATTCATATTACATGGTCAGCCATTCATTTGAATGACTTGTATGTAATGCTACATAAAGTGTATGGCTGCAACTTCCCTAACAATGACATGGAATTTGGATGTGGGAATGTCTTTGGTGTTTTTTAGAACAGTGGAAGTTTTGCCATATACTGTATGTATAGTGACTTTGTGAAAAAAATCTATGTGGCAAAAACTAATTATTACATATTCAAGTAGAGAAACTGAAAAAACAAAAACAAAAAAAAACAACTAAATAAGTGTACACGCTTGTAAATTGCATATACAACATATGTAATAAGCAGCTCTAATAGGGCTCATAATACATATTTTCAGTCCAGAATTTCCCCTAAGGAATATCTCCTTACTTTGTATATACAGTACATAATTGCCTTTATAAACATGCTTACACTATTTTTTATTTCTGAGTTTAGCCAGTTACTGAAAATAAATACTTTATTTTCTATTTAAGCTATAATATATTAACCTTAGAAAACATGCCAAATGTATTTTAAATGCAAAGTTGGTTGTTCTTTCCAATTTGCCAGTGAAGTTTCTCATAATTTAAAAATCTAAAATACAAAAGGCTTAAATCAAAGAGAAATTGCAATCTGCACATGTAATTCACAATCAAGATCCTCAAAGTAAGTATGACTGCATCTCTGATTGCTAATTTAATCAGGCACCCAGAGCTCTTATATGAAGAACCCCAAACACACGGAGAATGTGCGCGTATGAGTGGTACAGAGCGAAAAGTGTTAGAAATATGTTTTCCATCAGCAAACGCCACCTGTCTGGGGCTCTATTTAGCTACATTACAGCTTCCTCAAAAAAGGAAAAATGATTACAGCCTACTATATATTTGCTGGGTACACATGCCTATCGCCAGTTGTGGACAGCCCAAATTTTATTTGGATTGGATTCTGCAACATGTCTAAAATTTGTGGGAAATGTGGACTGTGCGGTCATAATGGCTGTATGAAGTTATGATAAAATAGATGGCGGATGTTGCAGTTATAATATGCATTTCTCATTGCACCTCATCCTATTTATGTTCTGTGGGGTTGAGATCTGGTTACCATGAAGCAATTAAATGTAGGTATGTCCTTGGAACTAGTCGAATAAATATATTGTCTGTAATGATGAGAGTATCTATTAAAGCCGGAATAAATAATAGTCACAAAATTGAGGAATATGTTCAGCCAGCAATGTCTATGCAGTCTTTCTGTAAATTGGTATTAGATTATCTAATAGAACGTACCCCACGTAGTTAGGCTCCAGCTCTAAGCTCTTGCCTCTGGTAAGGCTTAATAACAGATCACAAGGAAGACCTGGAGGCCGTCAATAGGCCTCTGGCTGCTGTGGAAACCGATGAGCACCTAGCGATTTAGCCGCGGAGGGATCGATCATGAGACATGGGGAGTACCCTCCCTCTGTCTAACCATTTAGATGCCAGGTCGCCATTGACAGTGTCATCTGAGGTGGTTATACGGCTTGTATCATAGTTATCTCCATTCCCTGCCGTTGCAGGTGAGTGTCACCTGTTTGAAACAACTGGTTTTCGTCGTGTACGGTGCTGGCTCAGCTCCTGAGCCCAGGTCATATTGTGGCGTACATCCAACGTAATAGTACATCGGATGTTGCCAAAGGGTTAAGGCCAATTAAAGTCAGAAGGACCAGAAGAATTATTACATTTTTGCCTCTGAATTTGGAAACCATAACTTTTTCATTTTTATGTTGATGTAGTTATATGAATATGAGTTGTTATTGGGCTACCATACTTGTATCTGTTATTTACTGTTGTGATGTTTATTTAATAAAGTTTTTTATTTCTAAAGCATGTTGGTTTTTTTAAATTTTATTTGTGAATGTATATATTTCCCCTTAAGATATGACTTAGTTTTAGCTTTAAACCTCTCGCTGCTAAGGTTTTTTTTACATTTTGCACTTCTGGTACCTCGGACAATTTTCACACTTTTGACATGTACAAATAAAACCTAAATTACAACATAAAAAAACATACTAAACCCACATAAATATATTTTCTGAAAGTAGGCACCTGGCACATTGTCAAAATGTTAGCACTGAATACATACAGGCACCGTCATGCAATTTTCTGTCAAAGTATAATTTTTCATAATGAAAATCCATAAAAATGTACAGTGAAGGAAATAAGTATTTGATCCCTTGCTGATTTTGTAAGTTTGCCCACTGTCAAAGACATGAACAGTCTAGAATTTTTAGGCTAGGTTAATTTTACCAGTGAGAGATAGATTATATTTAAAAAAAAACAGAAAATCACATTGTCAAAATTATATATATTTATTTGCATTGTGCACAGAGAAATAAGTATTTGATCCCCTACCAACCATTAAGGCTATGTTCACACGGGGTATTTTGCCGAGTTTTTTGACGCGGAAACCGCGTCGCAAAACTCGGCAAAAACGGCCCGAGAACGCCTCCTATTGATTTCAATGGGAGGCGTCGGCGTCTTTTTCCCGCGAGCAGTAAAACTGCCTCGCGGGAAAAAGAAGCGACATGCCCTATCTTCGGGCGCTTCCGCCTCTGACCTCCCATTGACTTCAATGGGAGGCAGGAGAAAGCGTATTTATCGCTGTTTTATGCCCGCGCCGCTCAATGGCCGCGGGCGAAAAACGGCGTGCAGGGAGAGGAATATCTGCCTCAAAGTTCCAAACGGAATTTTGAGGCAGATATTCCTCCCCCAAAATACTCCGTGTGAACATAGCCTAAGAGTTCAGCCTCCTCCAGACCAGTTACACGCTCCAAATCAACCAGGTGCCTGCATTAAAGACAGATGTCTTAAATGGTCACCTGTATAAAAGACTCCTGTCCTCAGACTCAATTAATCAGTCTGACTCTAACCTCTACAACATGGGCAAGACCAAAGAGCTTTCTAAGGATGTCAGGGACAAGATCATAGACCTGCACAAGGCTGGAATGGGCTACAAAACCATAAGTAAGACGCTGGGTGAGAAGGAGACAACTGTTGGTGCAATAGTAAGAAAATGGAAGACATACAAAATGACTGTCAATCGACATCGATTTGGGGCTCCATGCAAAATCTCACCTCGTGGGGTATCCTTGATCCTGAGGAAGGTGAGAGCTCAGCCGAAAACTACACAGGGGGAACTTGTTAATGATCTCAAGGCAGCTGGGACCACAGTCACCAAGAAAACCATTGGTAACACGTTACGCAGTAATGGATTCAAATCCTGCAGTTCCCGCAAGGTCCCCCTGCTCAAGAAGGCACATGATTGGCAAGTCACCACGTAATGGTAAGAGCAGAGTTCACAGCAGCACAGAGTATTTCAGGTGATGAGCGTGCAGATCTTGTGCGGGGTGGTGACTTGCCAATCATGTGAAGGTGTTATTGAGGACAGGAGTGGAGGAGAGGTAACAGACTGAGAGCTACGTAATGGTAAGAGCAGAGTTCACAGCAGCACTGAATCTGCACGCTCATCTCCTGAAATACTCTGTGCTGCCTTAAACTCTGTGGACACGTCAGGATCCTGTTTCTTTTAAATGCTGCACTGTAGCGCAGCCTTATATAGTGGATCGAGCGGGTTCCCCAGCAGCATTTAAAAGAAACAGGATCCTGACCTGTCCACAGAGTTTAAGGCAGCGCAGCACAGAGTATTTCAGGAGAGGAGCGTGTGATTGGGTGCAGAGGCCGGTGCAGCCTGTGATTGGCTGCAGAGGCCGCTGCAGCCTGTGATTGGCTGCCGAGGCGGTCACGTGGGATGAAGCGTCATCCCTGGAGGCCGGCCTTCTGACGTCATCCTGACGTGCGCGACCGCCACTACAGCCTGTGATTGGCTGCAGCGGCGACATGGATGAAACGTCATCGCTGGAGGCCGGACAGGAGGAATGTAAGTATGAACGTATTTATTTTATTTTTTTATTACATTAAAATTGTATTTTCCGTGCGCCGAACATGGTACTGTCAAGGTTGCTGAAAGAGGTAGTGCAGCCCATTAACTCTTTCAGCACCCTGGACAGTACCATGCTCTGCGCACGGAAATTACAGGTTCGGTCAGAACTAGTTCGGTCCGAATCGAACTTTTTCGTGAAATTCGGCGTACTAGCCGAACCGAACTTTTCATAAGTTCGCTCATCTCTATTTGTGGCTAAAAGTGTGACCCAAGCAGAAAATTAGAACATTAACACATAGAGTATCCTAAAAATAATAGTACAATATGTGCAGAGTTCAGACATAGCTTGTCTACATGCACAACTCTTTATGAAATCACCAGAATTGAAGTAATGAAAAATGTGGTTTCAAGATAGACATTTTAAAATAAATAACAACGTATAAAATACAGGGATTACACATGAGTGCACCCCCTAAACCCTATATACCTACCCTTATAGAAGACAACCTAAAGATTGCAGTTATCGAAATGTGCTGTTGGCAGCCATGTCCGCCTTCACATAACTTTGTGACAAACAGAAATTTTTCCATAAAGAATATGGAAAAAAACAGCAATTTCACCATTGACTTTTGGGATTTATTTTTACAGCATTCATAGTGCATTTTAAATAATATGTTAACTTTATTCTGCAGGTTCTGTTTTTGTGTTGCCACATTCCAAGAGCCATAGCATTTTTATTTTTACATTGATATAGCTTTAGGAAGCCATGACCTGTAGTATCCATTGATACCCTTTTGGGGTACATACGACTTTTTGATTATTTATTTTCCCTGTTTTTGGGAGGCGGGATAAACAAATATCCGCTATTTTGTGCAAGTTTTTTTTGCGTATTTTTTCATTGCTTTTCGTTTTTTCCAACAATAAAACATGGTGTAAGGTACAAAGGTTTTTTTAAAATTGTATTTTATAAGATTTTTTTTTATTCTGTAAACATCATTTGGCTTTTTTTTCCCCCACCATGGGACTTGAGCCTTCTGTATTGCAGTATATTATGCCTGTCAGTGTTAGGCTCTGGTACATGGCATAACTTGGGACCATTGTTAGGCCCCTGGCTGCCATGGAAACCCGTCGGTAAAAAGCAGGGCCATCGATGGCTTACAGAGCAAACCACCTAGGTGTTGTGGTCAGTATTGACTGTGGCATTTGAGGGGTTTTATGGCCAAGATCAGAATCAGGATTTCATCTGTATGTTGGCATACCCCTGTGCCATCCTCGCGACATAATAGTACTACATGGTGTGGATACTACATGCTCCCCACGACATACTATTACGGAGTGGGAAGGGGTTGCATCTGTGAGCTTTATTCAAAATTATTTACATCTAATTTTGTTTAACCCCTGGTTATGTTTTTATTTATTTATAATATTTCATTATTGCAAGTAACTTTATATCTTTGGATTGTAAGGCTGGATTCTTGTTGGCTGAATACATTGTGGAAAAATCTTAAAAATCTGCATTAAAAGCCACGACAGAATCTGCATGTCTTACATTAGGATATTGTCAAAAATGTCAAAATGTGCAGTATGCCTAGAATGGACTGCAGAATTTTTATACTGTTTGTGAATAGAGTTTGTTAAAAGATGCAGTGATATTTTAGCCGTCCAAACAAAGGAATTCAATGGAGTCTGTTGGGCACCATTGGCATGTGCGTACGATGGATCTGGCTTTGCATCTTGGCTTCCATTATAAACAGAAGCAATGACGCAGATGTAAATAGGGTCTTGGGAGGGGAGTGGGTAGAGGTTTCTTTTGAATATCTTTAAAAACTGACATCTAGAATGACACAGATCTGCCAGACTGTAATTGCTACAAATTGACGATTTGTTGTTAGTATAATTTCTAGTCAATTTAATGGCACTTTGATAAAGAAAAGTATGAATTCTTTCAAAAGAATATACATTAGTCATATTTCCAAGACATTACTGAAAGCATCAAATTCTTCTTTGGTTAAAACAAAACTAAATTTACAAAAACTACTGTGGTAAATCTCTATAACCTATAAGAAACAGATGCAATAAAGACAAAAATTATACAAAAAATAGAAAAATCTTTATTGTATTACATAATAAAAGCACAATAAATAAAATAGGGAAACCATAGACTTACAGATAAAAAGAACACTACGCTGTGTATTTCACGCATAGACAGGAAGTGCAAAATGTGCCAATGAAGCACCCTTCAGAAGAAATATATAGACCAAAATGAAGTGACATATACAAATGCAAAAGGTGCCATATAAGCACATAAAATATACAGTATTGCGTCAATATAAACATGGAGGAGAACAATTACACAGAGAAGTGCATGAGCATATCAAAGGGATATAACATACCCATAATGGATGCAGGAGAGACAACACAGAGAACGTCCACCCCAACGGGCGTTTCGGTGCTAATGCCCCAGACGAAGGTGGTCTATTTATTGTGCTTTTATCATGTAATTCAGTAAAGATTTTTCTATTTTTTTGTATACTTTTTGTCTTTAAAGCATCTGTTTCTTAGAAGTTATATTTATCTGTGATGCTTTTTGGGTTAACACCCTAGGATCAGCCCATATAGATTACATATATTGATTATTTAATTACACGTTTGGACTATGAGGGTATGGCCACACAGAGCGGCCCTGACGCGGTCACAACGCGGCCAACAACCGCGCTCGCTCTATGTAGGAGCGGCTGTCAAATACCTCGTTAAGGAGTATTCCAGTTACATGCGCACTTCCGCTCCATGCATTCTCTATGGGAGCGCCGGAGATAGCCGAGTGCAGTGTTCGGCTTTTTCCGGCGCTGCCATAGAGAATGAATAGGGGGTAAGTTGTTGTAATTTGCAAAATCGTGTAGCCATAGAGGGTGTATTAATTCATGGCAGCACGATTTTGCAGATAAAGGGACGGTTTACCCGCATTAATGTGCGGCCACTAACAGGCTGTTTGACAGCCACACCGAACATGGTGCCGGCGTGGTTGTTAGCCGCGTTGCGACCGTGCCATGGCTGCTCTGTGTGGCCTTACCCTTAGATCCATGCTGCATTTTTGGTTAAATCTCTACTGGTGTCTGAACTTTTTCTGATTCCTAATTTATAGTTACAAAAGTGATTTGTGTGTACAACTTGAAACACTAAGGGAACAAAACCAATATCAGTGTTGTATAAATCCCACAACAAACTGGATATCATTTGCTGCAGTAAGTTGTATTTTGTGCCATAATTCCAAATAGTTTTGTGCTGCAGTTCTGTAGATTACTACACGTATCCACCCAAATTCTAACCCTAGTATAAATGACAGTGATGAATTGCATTGTATGCTCAAGGTCAGCCCCGACACACTGTTCGTGAATCAAATGAAAAAGACAAAAATAGATCAGACATTTTAATTCCAGCACAGAAAATCCAAGAATCACTGGTGGTCTGTATTAAATAGCAGACATTACCAGCAAGGAACAAGAAATACAGCCATATAAGTCATCTGATAAGGTCTGACAAGTCCTGATTTTTCCTTTTGTGAAATGAAGAAATTCTGTAAAGGACTTTATCCTGCCAGGATTCACTTTTTGACAGGATAGTAACTGCATAGACCTATGGTATGGAAACATATTTATTCAACAAAATCTTTCCTTCAGGAATTTTGAGGCAGATTTTAACCTGCCTGAGCCTTTTTTGACACATTTCTCGCAGCATTTTTTGCCTGCGGCTATTGAAGCCAATGCAAGGACCACGGGCAAAAAACTATCGCGCTGCTCCTGGCTGTTTAAACCCTTAGATGCTGCGATCAAGCATGATCGCAGCATCTAAGACGTCACAAACAGGAAAACGCCCCCTCTGGCAGCTCATCGGCCCCCCCTGCAAAGTGATTGGGGGGGCCGCAATGATTGTCATGGCAGCCCAGGGGCCTAATAAAGGCTCCCAGGACTGCCTTTCTTCATCTTCTATTAAGCCTTGCCTCTGGCAGGCCTTAACGGGAGCCTGTAAAAATTTAAATCTAACAATCGCTGGTTCAAGTACCTTAGAGGAACTAATAAAATGTGTAAACAAAAGTAAAATAACGTTTTTAGTATTGTAAAAAAATTTTGTTATGAAGTAATATAAAAAATAAAAAAACCTACAAAATTAGTATCCCTGCGTCCATAAAAGTCTGAACTATTACACGATAGCATTATTTAATGTGCACGGTGAATGCCGTAAAAATAAAATATATAAAATGGCAGAATCGCTGTTTTTTGGTCACTTCATATCTCACAAAACATTAAATAAAAAGTGATCAAAAAGTCTCATGTAGCCCAATAATGTAATAACGTCGTAGGGAGACAGACAGGTGAGCCCTAATCTACCCGCTACTCAGTCCCTGCCTACTTGCAACGACCCGTCCTAAGCGACGGGGTACAACTGGGCGACGGTCCCTACGCTCAGTAAGTGCAAGACAGACAAACAGACAAGTGTACACAGAAGCAAGGGAAACGGGGCAGCTGCCCACGGAGACACCGTGAGCAACAAGAGTAGTGAACGAGCCGAGTCAAACCAGGAGAGAACGAGGTACAAAACGCTGAGCAGGAGAGTGGTCAGAAAGCCAAGGTCAATAACAAGCAGATGATGAGAAGTACAAGCAGCAGCAAGCCAGGAAACAAGCATAGAAGAATTACAGGCAAAGGAGGAACAGGAAAGGCAGGTATAAATAGACAGTGGGCGGGAGCTAGCTCCGTCTGGCCAGGCTGTGATAGGCTCTCCCACTCCTAAGCCTGCCATCCTGAGTGGTGGAAGATGGAGTCAGTCTCACAGACATAGGAGCAGGTGCAGACTGATTGCCCACGGGCGTCGACACAGAAACTGTGTCAGGCAAATCCTTTACAAATAATTTCAATAATCAAAATATGCTTACTAGTAAGTAGTTAATGGGGTTTTCCCACATTATTTTTTTTACCTAGCCCTCTAATTCTTAACGATCTCCCTCCTTACAGAACCCGCTCACCCGAGCGCCGATGCATATAAACATTGTAGCGATGCTCAGACCCCTGCTCAGACCCCTGCACTGTCCCATACATTGCCCAAAGAGGGTGACCTGACAGTATATGATTTGGTCGCAGCAGAGACACCTTTTCTGTGCAATATAAAGGTGTCATAAATTGCACATAGAGTGAGAGCATGGGAGAATGTACAAAGTGTCAATGCTCAAGTCATCGGACATAGAGGGCATAATTTTAAAACAGATACTGGGAAAGTCCCCTTATTTGACATGAATAAGAGGGCTTGGTTTAAAAAAAAAAAATTGGGTCCCAAGACTGGTAGTACTTTCATGCCATTGGTAGGAAGACTCATTTAGCACCTACCTTGCTGCTCAGTGATTTAGGGCTCTACTCCATTGTCACTGATTTGTCAACCCAGTCCCTGGCATTCAATTATGTCAATTTTTTTAAATATTCTAGCCTCTGGTGATGGAGAACCTATTGACCCAGTAACTGTTCCCTATTCACTGGTTTAAACTGATTTGATGTCCTGGTCCCTGGCATCCAGTGGTTTAATGCAAGGATATATGGTGTTCAGTAGTTTAGTGGCACATTCTAGTCTTCACTGTCTTCTTGAGAAGGACTTATAGAGTCATCCCCCTCTCTGATCTATGTGGCTGAAGAAAGGAAAATATTTTATTTGTGATGTTAAGAAATCTTACTAATAAGGTGGAGTCCTGGGGTGGTGCCAAAGTTCAAACTCACATAAGGTACCAGGGAGTCTTCCAGAATGAGACACATTTAAAAAGAGTGGAGGCTAAAGCTAGACATGGCTTAGAGTTAATAAAGGGACACTCCGGCCAAAACTAAACTTTCCCATGTGCACCATTATGGTATTCCATGTGTCGGTCTTTCATCTGTTATTCTTCTTGCTGCTTCTATCTCTATATATCAGACTGGGATGGTTGCTTAGCAGCAGTGTGACTGAGGCTCGGTGACACGCTATCTCTACTTGAGTCTGTGGAGATCTATGTGTCACCCATCACAGGCTTCAGCAGTTCCTGTACCACACTAGTTTTGCACAGGGGTGGACAGAAACTTCTATCATCAGCTACCAGTGATACTGAGACAGGCTCCTGTCACACAGGTATAATGTAGAAGAATATAGTGCAGCCTCCCTGTCTGTATGCTTATGGCTTCTCAAAATTATAATCACAATTTCTCCCAGCATGCAGAAATGGTATGGACTTTAGCTGGTCATGTAATGCTGTGCTGAAGCATCATGGGATTGATAGCAAAGCAGAGAGAAGAGAAAGCTGGGAAATCTAAGAAACAAGATGGAGGCTTTTTCTAAGCACAGACGAGGCAGCAGTTAAAAAAGTGAGTACATCATACATAAAAGAAGTGTAGAGTGTGGGATACAGTCAGGTGGGGAATGCAGACATGGAAAGTTGTGTTACTTGTTGAGACCTTTTTTTTTTTTAACTTTTCTCCAGGCTTTTTAAACTTAGTTAGATTGGAGAAGGTGGGTTCTGGATCTGTAGACAGGTATATGTAGGCAGGCTTCTTCTAAAACCTATTGATCTTTCCTGTTAATTATACTTGAGCCAACTGATCTTTCACTAGTAATTATTTTAAATTGTATCCAGATAGCAATCATAAAATCAACTATTTTTATCTTGTTTTAGGTTACAAAAATATCTTTCAGTGGTCACTTAAATGGGTCTCAGCTGCAAAACCAGGCACAGTTGCCCGTATGGACGAGCCAATGTCCCTGTGTAAACAATGAAGTGCCTTGGCCCATTCTCCTGATGTTCGATAGGACCCAAAGGGTAGAACCCTCACCAATTAAACAGGCCATTAATATTAAAGTCTCAATTATATCCAGTGATATATTGTATGTGTAATATCAAAGAACTAAGGATATTAAAGAACATTTATTCCAACTTTGTTTGCCGTACTTAGGCAATGCATTATAGCAAACCACTGACAGATTTGTGTGTGCTGAAAAGTTAGGAAAGGGCTGCTGCTCAATGATTAATAAACTCAAATCAGCATTGCACCCCACAGGGATACCCTTCTTCTAACTAATGTTTGACATTTTACTATTTAATTAGGATTACCCTCTAAGCAAGAAACCACTCTGAGAATCATAGATTTTCTTCTTCTCTAACAAGATGCCAACTGAAGGGCAGATCACCACATTTACCATTGCCAGTGACTCTGTTCTAAGCAACCCTGGGGGGCTGCATGTCAGCAGATAAGTGGAAAAGAAAGAGACAGAAAAACAAGAGTGGAGCAAGTGAAGGGGAAATATAAAATGAGCAAATGTGAAAGTATGAAAACCAAGTGTACAAATTTCGAACTACTGTACAAAATTGGCTCATGTTTTGTTAATTAATATTATTTATATAATGCATATTACATTGATACACAGTACACGATAAATACATACACTACAATTTAGTAAAATAATACAATTATTGATACACTAAACTAACTTAAAGTATAGTATTGTATATGTAACAAAGCTGCACAAATATATCAGTGGATTCAGTTAAAAAGTGGCAAGTGCCATAGTATACCAATTCACAATATGTGGTGCTTATTCATGGGTAGATATGGTCAGCCTGTTGATATGGCTAAATATCATATAGTGCTTGTCTTGGCTAATATATCCAGTATCCTGAAAGACTAATGGGCCAATGAGCTCAGTACCAGGTGGAAAACTACAATGCAGAACTAATTTGTGTTACCAGATTACTAATATTTTACTTTTAGTACAGAATAAATGAAGCTCAACAATAATAAGTCATATAGTACAAGGTCAATCGAATGTGCAGTGTGGAAACATATAGTGTAAAACTATAGAGGATGGTGCTTTTACAACCTAAATAATCTAGGGGCGCCCAGTAAAACAATAAATAACAGCGCATATCTTAATAACATCTAGTGGTCACTTAACTTGGTTATGGACACCTGATGTGGTTTTCAAGTCCTCAGGGCTACAAAGGTTGTGCACACATACTGTTAAGGTTTGTTTATGCGCACCAGATTTCTGGTGGAAAAATACGTTGTTGATTTCGCCACAAATTCTACTAATGTTTTACCTGCAGATTTTCGTAGTGGATTAAGTTGCGGATCTGCAGCAGATTTTATCTTATGCATTGCAAAAGGTGAAATTCGCTGTGAAATTCTGCAACATAAATTGGAATGCTGAGGATTTAAAATCTTGCATTGCATGTTAATTTCCACGTGGATTTTTTCCGCAGCATGTGATTGAGATTATGCTGTGTATTTTCCATATGCAAATTCGGACGGAGAATCAGCAGCGTATCCATCTCCACTGCAGAAATTTACACCATGTTTTTTCATGGGTGGAAAAAAAATCTGCAACACATATTACATAAAAATATAATGGTGGTTTCTCTTGGCTCAAATACCCACAAAATCTCTCTCAGACCGGAGCAGGCAAAACTAAATTGGGTATGATCCAACAAATACCCTAAATAGCATATATAAAGTACAGTGAAGTTTACCGCTCAGACGGCACTGGTAACAGTCCAATATCATTCAGTATGGGCTCTCTCCCAGAAAAATGCAGTGGACAGTCCGCAATCCAATGAGGGTGTGGATGGTAATTCTTATCCTTGTAGTTCCACCAAGCTCCTTATCGTCTCCCTCCACATTCAAAGAACTCCTGGTAGGAAAAGGATCTTATGTCTCTAATAGATGGAAAAAGGAAGACACATAGTGCAACACCCTCTGAAAAAGATTGCTCCACGCCAAGTTTAATCCATACTCACAGAAGTAACAAGAAATAAAAGCATCAAGGTAAGTAAAAATCTTTAAAATTTCTAGGCGGCACGCCAAACACTCTCGCCCGACCCTGGGTTTCGCCCTTCCGGCTTCCTCTGGGGCATGTGTGACGTGTCTAATTAACAGGTTTATATAGCCGCATATCATTTAAATTTACATAAATTTACATACATAAAAAATGGTTAAAAAAAAACATATACACCCACAATGAGCTCTGCAATATATAGAGATAATCTGATCTTACCATCATAATCATATACATATATATACACTTTTATTATTTTTATATAAATGCCTAATCTCTTTAAAAAGTAAAAAAATATATAATATATTATGCTAAACAAGCCTATTTGCCACCTTTATAGTTGGTTAGATTCCACATATCATCCCATATCCATTATATTGATTTTTATTTATATTTTATCAGTTGTTTTATATTTTTTCTGTCTCTAATTTTCCACTTAGTCTGAACTGTGGCCAATCTCTAAAGCTTCCAGAGCTTCAGTGAGCTGCAGCTAATCAGAACAATTAAGTTCTGCTGAGACAAGATCCCTTGGTCATAATGCTATGTGTGAACAAGTCTCTTACTAATACTATACATAGGGCATTTTTTGGCATAATTGTTTTCATAACATGGAACTACAAATATGGACCAGAATATCTATCAGATGGTATCTCACCAATATTAATAAATACTTGTATAAAACAAAACAAAAAAACATTTTTATAAAAAACACTTCAATTCGAAGTCTGAATTGAGTCCTAAGGGCTGAAGCGTTTTTAATTGATAGATCCAAAAACTTTCTTGCTTGCTCATTTTTTTAATAAAATCCTCCCCCCTCCAATGATTATCAATTGTCTCAATAGCAAAGAATTTAGTGTCCTTGGGATCTTTATGGTGGAATTTACAATAGTGTGCTGATACACTATGGTCCATCTTGCCTTTTCTGATGTTATTACAGTGTTCTGCTATTCGAGTTTTCAATTTGCGGGCTGTACGTCCTACATATAACTGCCCACAGGGACACTGCAATAAGTATATAACCCCTTTAGTATTACACGTTGTAAAATGTTTGATCTCATATTTTCTTTTATTTTCGGCATCCATGAAAAAGGTAACATTCCCCTTTCTTTTATTATACCCCACTTCTTTACAAGCTTTACACTTGTTACAGGAAAAAAATCCTTTTGTCGCAATAATTGGTTTTGTAGGAGCTTTTATAAAACTATGAGTAATTTTATCCTTTATATTAGGTGCCCTACGATGTACAATACTAGGATTTTTGGGCAACCTAGATCCTATAACAGGATCGTTCCTTACAATATGCCAATTTTTTCTAATAATATTTCGTATCAATGAAGAACTTGTGGAATATGTGGTAATGAACGGAACCCTTAATGTTTTATCATTATCATCAATTCTGTTTGTATGAAAATTATCAATTTTTTTGATGTTATCGCCAGAATGGACTGCGATTTCTTCTCTAACCTCCTTCAATGCTGACGACACCCTCTGTTCCTCATAATTCCTTTCTATCAAACGAGATTTAATAACTTGTGACTGTACATCAAAGTCCTCTATTTTTGTACAGTTTTTCTTTATCCTTTTAAACTGCCCTTTTGGGATATTCCGAAGCCAAGGTTTAAAATGGCAACTTGAACATTCAATATAACTATTACAGTCAGTAGGTTTGAAATAATTTTTGGTGTATAGTACATTGTTTTCTATAAAAATTTCCAAATCCAGAAAGCTAACTCTATTTTTATCATACTCTGAAGTAAAGGTCAGATTACATTTATTGTTATTAATATAATCTATGAAAGTTAATAAATTCTCTGTTGTTCCTTCCCAAATGATAACCACATCATCTATGTAACGTTTGTACAACTTTATGAATTCACAGAAAGGATTATTACTAGAGTAAATAAAAGAATCTTCCCAGACTGCCAGGTACAGATTTGCATAACTTGGTGCAAATTTAGCGCCCATAGCAGTACCGGCAGTCTGAAGGTAATAGTCTGAATTATACCAGAAATAAGGGCGGGTTCACACATGGCGGAATTTCACTTAAATTCCGCTGCGGACACTCCGCAGCGTTATTCCGCAGCGGAGCCGTTTCTCCATTGACTTTCACTTTAATTTAGCAGTGTTCGTTTACACGATGCGTACAATTCCGCTGCGGAGCATAGGCTGCGGAGCGGAATTTGGTGTCCGCAGCATGCTCTGTCTGTTGCGGAGCAGTGGCGGACTCATGGCGGAATTTCTCCATTGACTTCAATGGAGATTCTAAGTTCCGCAATGAAGTCCGCAGCTGTCATGCACATGTCATGTGTGCTGCGGATGCGTCTTGCTTTTTTAACTTGACATTTCTTCATTCTGGCTGGACCTATGTATTTCTAGGTCTACAGCCAGACTGAGGAAGTCAATGGGGCTCCCGTAATGACGGGAGCGTTGCTAGGAGACGTCAGTAAATAGTCACTGTCCAGGGTGCTGAAAGAGTTAAGCGATCGGCAGTAACTGTTTCTGCACCCGGGACAGTGACTACCGATCCCAATATACATGTATCTGTAAAAAAAAATGAAGTTCGTACTTACCGAGAACTCCCTGTTTCTGTCTCCAGTCCGGCCTCCCAGGATGACGTTTCAGTGTAAGTGACGGCTGCAGCCAATCACAGGCCAAGCACAGGCTGCAGCGGTCACATGGACTGGAGCGTCATCCAGGGAGGTCGGGCCGGATGCCGAAAGAGGGACGCGTCACCAAGACAACGGGCGGTAAGTATGAATTTCTTTGACTTTCACTAGGGAAAGTGCTGTCCCTTCTCTCTATCCTGCACTGAATAGGGAGAAGAGAAGCACTTTTCCTGCAGTCCGCAGCGGCCAGTCCGCATCAATTTTCTGCACATTTTGTGCAGATCCGCTGCAGAATCTGCAACGCAGATTCTGTGCGGCATTGATGCGGACAGTTGCGGAGGAATTCCGCCATGTGTGGTCATGCCCTAATTCTTCTCTAAACTAAACCTAATGAGGTCTATAATAAAACGACCTTGCTCAGGAGTCATATTTTTATCCATACCAAGAGTATGTTCTACAGCCTGTATCCCTAATTCGTGGGGTATACAGGTATACAATGATGAGACATCGCATGTGCATAAAATAGTGTCTCTATTGACATTCACGGTTTTTAACTCCTCGATTACATGTGTGGAATCTTTCACATGGGATCTACTAGCAACAACATATTTTTGCAAGAAACAATCAATATACTCAGAAATGCGACTAGTTAGCGAATCTATTCCGGCTACAATTGGCCCACCTGGCGGATTGGTCTTGTTCTTATGAACTTTAGGTAAGTAATAAATTACAGGGATCTTGGGATGTTTTATATTTAAATATTCAAATTCACGGTCATTTAGAATCCCCCTCTTTTTTGCATCCAGAAGGAGACTCTCCAGTTGTTTTTTGAAAACTTCGGTAGGATTATTCTTTAGTTTTTTATAGGTAACACAGTCTGACAGTAATCTTTTCATTTCAGTGTGATAATCAGATTTATTTAAAATAACAATCCCCCCCCCCTTTATCCGCAGGTTTTATTACCACCTTAAGATCTTTTTCTAAATCTCTCAACGCTGTTTCTTCTGCGGAGGTTAAATTTTTTCCTTTATTCTTCACACTTATCAGATCCAATTGGTTGAGTACAACCTTTTTAAAAGCCTCAATACAATGGTTGTTGCTAATAAGGGGTATGAATCCTGATTTATCACGTAAATGTGTGTGGTTATATTGGTCTTTATGTCCTTCAAAGACTGTCTCTTTATGTGTGACGTTATCTCTACTATTTTTTATAGCGAAATGCTTCTGGAGGTTGAGGGATCGAATGAACTTGTGTACGTCAATGTATGTTTTAAATTTATTCATGGATTGTGAGGGTGCAAATTTAATCCCTTTACTTAGAACTCTATAGTGGTCATCTGTGAGTGTTTTATCACTCAAATTGAATACTCCTTTTTTACTCAGATCTCCTTCTGTTTTTTTGGGGGAACAGTCACCCCTTCTATTCTTTGTCCTTTTGCCTCGTCTAATTTTCTTTTTAGCGGCGTCAGTCTTTCCCCTTGAAAATGATTTTCTTTCTGGGGTAATAAATTTTGCGATTTTAATAACTGGTGGGGAAAATTTTTTGGATTAATACCATGATTCATGTTGCCTGGTTGTAATGAGGGTATGTATTGATCCACTTCCTGATATTGATAATTATTATAGTATCTCGGAGGCCTAAAACCTCTCTGTTGGTATGGGATATGGTGATACTGTCTATGATAGGCTTGAGAACTATAGTTATTCCTAAAAGAAGGAGGATAGCTCTGCTGGTATACTCCAAAATTTCTTCTTGGACTATTTTTATAAGTATTGCCATTGTAAGGCCTTCTATAATTTCTCCCATGTGTCTGATCATCTTGTCTGTGGCGATTATCATACCCCTGTACAGGGACATTGCTAAATTTCTGTTCTCCCTTGTCCCCCAAATGCATATTGGTCTGTGTGATATCTAATTTTTGGTGCCATTTATATACTGTTTTATTTATATAGTCATTTTTTATTTTTATATATTTCTTATGTTTTTTGGCTCTAATATCATTCTCAATCTTTTTAATTCTCTTTTGACTTAGTCCTGATAGTTCTATATAATCATCTAATGATTTAAATGGTTCTAATTTAATTTTATATTCTTCAATTTTTTCATTAAGTAATCTCAGTTTCTTTTTTCTTATATTAATAATGAATTGAATACCTTTAAAAGCACATTGATTTAGAAAATCTTCCCATGTATTTAAATCATGTGGATCGTAGTCCCCATTCAACTGCAGCTGCCACCTGAGGCCTTCAGGAATCATGTTTTCGCTTAAAAGCTTTTCTAGGGAAGCTACATCCCACATGAGGGATATCTCTTTGATAATAAATGTTTCAAGCTGTTTGAACATGGACTCTAGATCATCCGATCTCTGTTCCATATCTAGATCAACTTCTATATTGTTTGTAAAATCAGCAATATTTTGCGTACGGAAACTAAATATATCCATTGTAGGTAGTGCACAAGAAATAGGATCACAAAGATACAAATATAATGGTGGTTTCTCTTGGCTCAAATACCCACAAAATCTCTCTCAGACCGGAGCAGGCAAAACTAAATTGGGTATGATCCAACAAATACCCTAAATAGCATATATAAAGTACAGTGAAGTTTACCGCTCAGACGGCACTGGTAACAGTCCAATATCATTCAGTATGGGCTCTGTCCCAGAAAAATGCAGTGGACAGTCCGCAATCCAAAAGAGTCAAAAGAGAATTAAAAAGATTGAGAATGATATTAGAGCCAAAAAACATAAGAAATATATAAAAATAAAAAATGACTATATAAATAAAACAGTATATAAATGGCACCAAAAATTAGATATCACACAGACCAATATGCATTTGGGGGACAAGGGAGAACAGAAATTTAGCAATGTCCCTGTACAGGGGTATGATAATCGCCACAGACAAGATGATCAGACACATGGGAGAAATTATAGAAGGCCTTACAATGGCAATACTTATAAAAATAGTCCAAGAAGAAATTTTGGAGTATACCAGCAGAGCTATCCTCCTTCTTTTAGGAATAACTATAGTTCTCAAGCCTATCATAGACAGTATCACCATATCCCATACCAACAGAGAGGTTTTAGGCCTCCGAGATACTATAATAATTATCAATATCAGGAAGTGGATCAATACATACCCTCATTACAACCAGGCAACATGAATCATGGTATTAATCCAAAAAATTTTCCCCACCAGTTATTAAAATCGCAAAATTTATTACCCCAGAAAGAAAATCATTTTCAAGGGGAAAGACTGACGCCGCTAAAAAGAAAATTAGACGAGGCAAAAGGACAAAGAATAGAAGGGGTGACTGTTCCCCCAAAAAAACAGAAGGAGATCTGAGTAAAAAAGGAGTATTCAATTTGAGTGATAAAACACTCACAGATGACCACTATAGAGTTCTAAGTAAAGGGATTAAATTTGCACCCTCACAATCCATGAATAAATTTAAAACATACATTGACGTACACAAGTTCATTCGATCCCTCAACCTCCAGAAGCATTTCGCTATAAAAAATAGTAGAGATAACGTCACACATAAAGAGACAGTCTTTGAAGGACATAAAGACCAATATAACCACACACATTTACGTGATAAATCAGGATTCATACCCCTTATTAGCAACAACCATTGTATTGAGGCTTTTAAAAAGGTTGTACTCAACCAATTGGATCTGATAAGTGTGAAGAATAAAGGAAAAAATTTAACCTCCGCAGAAGAAACAGCGTTGAGAGATTTAGAAAAAGATCTTAAGGTGGTAATAAAACCTGCGGATAAAGGGGGGGGGGGATTGTTATTTTAAATAAATCTGATTATCACACTGAAATGAAAAGATTACTGTCAGACTGTGTTACCTATAAAAAACTAAAGAATAATGCTACCGAAGTTTTCAAAAAACAACTGGAGAGTCTCCTTCTGGATGCAAAAAAGAGGGGGATTCTAAATGACCGTGAATTTGAATATTTAAATATAAAACATCCCAAGATCCCTGTAATTTATTACTTACCTAAAGTTCATAAGAACAAGACCAATCCGCCAGGTCGGCCAATTGTAGCCGGAATAGATTCGCTAACTAGTCGCATTTCTGAGTATATTGATTGTTTCTTGCAAAAATATGTTGTTGCTAGTAGATCCTATGTGAAAGATTCCACACATGTAATCGAGGAGTTAAAAACCGTGAATGTCAATAGAGACACTATTTTATGCACATGCGATGTCTCATCATTGTATACCTGTATACCCCACGAATTAGGGATACAGGCTGTAGAACATACTCTTGGTATGGATAAAAATATGACTCCTGAGCAAGGTCGTTTTATTATAGACCTCATTAGGTTTAGTTTAGAGAAGAATTATTTCTGGTATAATTCAGACTATTACCTTCAGACTGCCGGTACTGCTATGGGCGCTAAATTTGCACCAAGTTATGCAAATCTGTACCTGGCAGTCTGGGAAGATTCTTTTATTTACTCTAGTAATAATCCTTTCTGTGAATTCATAAAGTTGTACAAACGTTACATAGATGATGTGGTTATCATTTGGGAAGGAACAACAGAGAATTTATTAACTTTCATAGATTATATTAATAACAATAAATGTAATCTGACCTTTACTTCAGAGTATGATAAAAATAGAGTTAGCTTTCTGGATTTGGAAATTTTTATAGAAAACAATGTACTATACACCAAAAATTATTTCAAACCTACTGACTGTAATAGTTATATTGAATGTTCAAGTTGCCATTTTAAACCTTGGCTTCGGAATATCCCAAAAGGGCAGTTTAAAAGGATAAAGAAAAACTGTACAAAAATAGAGGACTTTGATGTACAGTCACAAGTTATTAAATCTCGTTTGATAGAAAGGAATTATGAGGAACAGAGGGTGTCGTCAGCATTGAAGGAGGTTAGAGAAGAAATCGCAGTCCATTCTGGCGATAACATCAAAAAAATTGATAATTTTCATACAAACAGAATTGATGATAATGATAAAACATTAAGGGTTCCGTTCATTACCACATATTCCACAAGTTCTTCATTGATACGAAATATTATTAGAAAAAATTGGCATATTGTAAGGAACGATCCTGTTATAGGATCTAGGTTGCCCAAAAATCCTAGTATTGTACATCGTAGGGCACCTAATATAAAGGATAAAATTACTCATAGTTTTATAAAAGCTCCTACAAAACCAATTATTGCGACAAAAGGATTTTTTTCCTGTAACAAGTGTAAAGCTTGTAAAGAAGTGGGGTATAATAAAAGAAAGGGGAATGTTACCTTTTTCATGGATGCCGAAAATAAAAGAAAATATGAGATCAAACATTTTACAACGTGTAATACTAAAGGGGTTATATACTTATTGCAGTGTCCCTGTGGGCAGTTATATGTAGGACGTACAGCCCGCAAATTGAAAACTCGAATAGCAGAACACTGTAATAACATCAGAAAAGGCAAGATGGACCATAGTGTATCAGCACACTATTGTAAATTCCACCATAAAGATCCCAAGGACACTAAATTCTTTGCTATTGAGACAATTGATAATCATTGGAGGGGGGAGGATTTTATTAAAAAAATGAGCAAGCAAGAAAGTTTTTGGATCTATCAATTAAAAACGCTTCAGCCCTTAGGACTCAATTCAGACTTCGAATTGAAGTGTTTTTTATAAAAATGTTTTTTTGTTTTGTTTATACAAGTATTTATTAATATTGGTGAGATACCATCTGATAGATATTCTGGTCCATATTTGTAGTTCCATGTTATGAAAACAATTATGCCAAAAAATGCCCTATGTATAGTATTAGTAAGAGACTTGTTCACACATAGCATTATGACCAAGGGATCTTGTCTCAGCAGAACTTAATTGTTCTGATTAGCTGCAGCTCACTGAAGCTCTGGAAGCTTTAGGGCACGTTCACACGTGGCGGAATTTCACTTAAATTCCGCTGCGGACACTCCGCAGCGTTAATCCGCAGCGGAGCCGTTTCTCCATTGACTTTCACTTTAATTTAGCAGTGTTCGTTTACACGATGCGTACAATTCCGCTGCGGAGCATAGGCTGCGGAGCGGAATGTGGTGTCCGCAGCATGCTCTGTCTGTTGCGGAGCAGTGGCGGACTGGTTGCGGACTCATTGCGGAAGTTCTCCATTCACTTCAATGGAGAATCGAAATTCCGCAATGAAGTCCGCAGATGTTATGTGTGGTGCGGAGCGTAACTTGACATTTCTTCATTCTGGCTGGACCTATGTATTTCTAGGTCTACAGCCAGACTGAGGAAGTCAATGGGGCTCCCGTAATGACGGGAGCGTTGCTAGGAGACGTCTGTAAATAGTCACTGTCCAGGGTGCTGAAAGAGTTAAGCGATCGGCAGTAACTGTTTCTGCACCCGGGACAGTGACTACCGATCTCAATATACATGTATCTGTAAAAAAATATATAAGTTCATACTTACCGAGAACTCCCTGCGTCTGTCTCCAGTCCGGCCTCCCAGGATGACGTTTGAGTCTAAGTGACGGCTGCAGCCAATCACAGGCCAAGCACAGGCTGCAGCGGTCACATGGACTGGCGCGTCATCCAGGGAGGTCGGGCTGGATGCCGAAAGAGGGACGCGTCACCAAGACAACGGCCGGTAAGTATGAAAATCGTTTACTTTCACTAGGGAAAGTGCTGTCCCTTCTCTCTATCCTGCACTGATAGGGAGAAGGGAAGCACTTTTCCCGCAGTCCGCAGCAGCTAGTCCGCATCAATGTACTGCACATTTTGTGCAGATCCGCAGCAGAATCTGCAACGCAGATTCTGTGCGGCATTGATGCGGACAGTTGCGGAGGAAATCCGCCACGTGTGGTCATGCCCTTAGAGATTGGCCACAGTTCAGACTAAGTGGAAAATTAGAGACAGAAAAAATATAAAACAACTGATAAAATATAAATAAAAATCAATATAATGGATATGGGATGATATGTGGAATCTAACCAACTATAAAGGTGGCAAATAGGCTTGTTTAGCATAATATATTATATATTTTTTTACTTTTTAAAGAGATTAGGCATTTATATAAAAATAATAAAAGTGTATATATATGTATATGATTATGATGGTAAGATCAGATTATCTCTATATATTGCAGAGCTCATTGTGGGTGTATATGTTTTTTTTTTTAACCATTTTTTATGTATGTAAATTTATGTAAATTTAAATGATATGCGGCTATATAAACCTGTTAATTAGACACGTCACACATGCCCCAGAGGAAGCCGGAAGGGCGAAACCCAGGGTCGGGCGAGAGTGTTTGGCGTGCCGCCTAGAAATTTTAAAGATTTTTACTTACCTTGATGCTTTTATTTCTTGTTACTTCTGTGAGTATGGATTAAACTTGGCGTGGAGCAATCTTTTTCAGAGGGTGTTGCACTATGTGTCTTCCTTTTTCCATCTATTAGAGACATAAGATCCTTTTCCTACCAGGAGTTCTTTGAATGTGGAGGGAGACGATAAGGAGCTTGGTGGAACTACAAGGATAAGAATTACCATCCACACCCTCATTGGATTGCGGACTGTCCACTGCATTTTTCTGGGAGAGAGCCCATACTGAATGATATTGGACTGTTACCAGTGCCGTCTGAGCGGTAAACTTCACTGTACTTTATAACACATATTACATGGTTTACATTTTCACACAGAACATTTTCTGCTGTGTTTTCTATAGGTATTGCAGATTTTGGATGGGGAATTTAATCATAGACTTCAATGCTCTGTAAAAAGCTACATCAAATCCACAACACAATTACGCAGCACATATGCCAAAAAAATCTGCAAGAGTAATTTCACTGGGGAATTTGCTACAGGATTTCTGTTGTGGATTTTTTGGCGTATTTTTGCACCACATGTGCAAATGTTTGACAGTGTTTTCAGTGACATTTTTGGCTGCTTTTTTTTGGCCTTTTTTCCCACCGGCTAAAACTCTGCAGTCAATATTAGTTAGGGTATGTGCACACACACTAATTACGTCCGTAATTGACGGACGTATTTCGGCCGCAAGTCCCGTACCGAACACAGTGCAGGGAGCTGGGCTCCTAGCATCATACTTATGTACGATGCTAGGAGTCCCTGCCTCGCTGCAGGACAACTGTCCCGTACTGTAATCATGTTTTCAGTACGGGACAGTAGTTCCACGGAGAGGCAGGGACTCCTAGCATCGTACATAACTATGATGCTAGGAGCCCAGCTCCCTGCACTGTGCTCGGTCCGGGACTTGCGGCCGAAATACGTCCGTCAACTACGGACGTAATTAGTGTGTGTGCACATACCCTTAGAAGTCTATTGTTAAATATGGGAATTTATACATAGCATTTTCGTTTATAGTGTTTAGTGACTTTTTGGGTCAGTGACATTTTTATTTAAAGATAAGGAGCATGCAGAAGAACGTAAAAAAAAAAACCTGGAAAAAAACTTGTACAAAACTGATATAAGAAAACAAACAAAATAAAAACAGTACTACAAAAAACACTGTGTAATAGATGCTTCACATTCACAGTTTTTAGGAAAAGCCTCGCTTGTGCATTTTTTCCAGCATTTAGTAGTGTTTTTCTGCCATATTTCTCCATAGGTTTTTTTTGCCTCTTCAAAAAAACGCGTGTGTGACTTTTTTTTAATGATGTTTTTAGTTGTTTTTTTCAGAATAAATCATGTGTTGCAAAGAGGAATCCTTGTATCACATGATATTCTAATCACATTAACTAAGGGAGTGGGAAAAACCTGGAGTGCACATACACTTGCTATACTTGATCTATTGCGGCTCAGCAAAATGTAAAAATGTATGAACATGAAGTTCTTAGTAAACATTTTGATCAAACTGTATAAGCCCACTTGCCACTTAACGGCAACCTCTTTTAAGTGGGTCCCTACTCTATCAAGTACAGTATAAAATGCGAACCAGCGCCGCTGCAACACAGCACCTGCAGAGGGAGCAACCCAGGTGACCAGCAGCACCCACGCTGCCAGTCTAAACCACTGGTACTGGTTGCAGTGACGGATTAAGTAGACCATAGGCCCTGTGCTGTTCCACAAGATTGGGCCCCCCTTCTCCACCACCACCCTGCCACACCGTGTCTATATTAAACACCACCTTTCTGTGTGAGCATTGACAAATGAGTGTAATGATTCCCCTTGTCAAAGTTCTGTGTCCCTACATACTGACAGTCTCCAACCATCGCTGACCGTATCACATATCCTCTTGACAATGGGAATGGTAACTCACATTTGTCTATTAGTCCTGGGTACACAAAGACTTTTTTATAGAATACAAGGATTTCCTATAGCAGACATGTCAGGAAAGGGGACAGATCTTCTATAAATCAAATTACTCACAAGTGATTTCTTCTCTGATGGGAGTCGTTCTCTTTTCTTCTCTTCTCCATCTGACACAGACTGCTATGGCGACTTCTGATAACTGCAGAGTTTCCTGATGAGAAATCTTTGCCCCCCGATTCTGCAGCCATTTTCAGCATCTATAGCAACACAAAAATTCAGAAACGAAACACTCTAAATAGTTTTATACCCCAGACCAAACTCCTAAGCAAATTAAGACCCCCAGGTCCATACATTAACTCAGACTAATAAATTCAGTCCCCAAGGGGTAACAAAACTTTTAAAAAACATTTGGCGTGTCATAGTGATATGTCAGAAGTTTTGATCGATGGGGGTCCGATCAATGGGATCCCCATCGATGACTAAAACGAAGTAGCATAAGTGCTCAAGTGAGCGTTGTTCTACTTAATTTCTGATCGTCTTTCCTTGGAGCGGTGTACGTACTCATAGGCTTTCTATTGCGCCCATACACCGCTTGCTCAGCTATCAGAGGAAAGATGACCAGAAACAAAGTGGCACAGCACATACCTGAGCGCTTCTGCCACTTTGTTTTAGCGATTGGTGGGATCTCAGTGCCTGGACCCCCACTAATCAGAACTTTTCACATGCCACTATGACATGTCAATTTTTAAAAAAAAGTTTAGTTACCCTTTAAGCAGTCAGACACCCCTCCCCAGTGTGTCTGACTGACTGCTGAGTGCTCTATGGGAGGGTCTGAGCGTCTGACTCTTATGGCTCTGGGAGGGAGTTATCCCCCCCCCCCATAGAACCCTCAGCAGTCCTTCAGATGCTCTGACCCCCCCTTGCAGTATAATAACTATGGGGGAGATTATGGGGGAGATTATACTGCAGGGGGGTTCTGAGCATTTAACTTGCTGCAGAGGGCTCTATGGGTGGGAAATAATTTAACACACAAAAATTTTGAAACGAAACGCCCTATATACAAATCACACTAACACCACACACTATACACACACACACACACACACACACACACACACACACACACACACACACACACACACACACACACACACACACACACACACACACTACATGCACACACTTACACTATATAGACTTACATTATACACACTATAAACTTATACACACTATAAACTCTATACAAACAGCACACACTATATAGACTTACACTATATACACTATACGCACACTATATAGACTTACACTATATATACACACACACACACACACACACACACACACACACTATATATAGACTTACATTATATACACTATACACACACTATATAGACTTACACTATACACACACAAACACTATACACACACTATATAGACTTACATTATGCACACAGCACACACTATATAGACTTACTATATATATATACTATACACACACTATATAGACTTACACTATATACACTACAGACACACACTATATAGACTTACACTATATACACTACACACACTATATACACTATGCACACACTATAAAGACTTACATTATACACACAGCACACACTATTTACACACTGTAAAGGGAAGTGTTTTATATATTTATATCTATGTACATGTGAGTGTAGAGATATATATTTGTCCCTCCAGAAAGGTGTAGAGAGAGAGGGAGAAGACTCTGGACTTATCCAATGCATTCACACTGCCTGACCTTCCATCCCAGGTAATGAGACACCTTGGGGGGTGAAAGCCATAAGAACAAATTCTGTATTTCCAGGAAGCAGGAAGTTCCAACTGCTTGCCCCCCCCCCCTTGCCAGGTAATGAGATTCCATGAGGGAGCCATAAGCCCATGTCCTCCCCCTTGCATGTGCATGAGCATGTGATGTCACACAGATGTGAACGGACAAGGTATAAGAGGGTCAACTGTCCCACACATCTCTCTCTTGCGTCATGACTCTTCTCTCTTGTTTCTTGGTCCCCGGCTCCACCAACGGACTCCACTCCTCCAACAATCCCCTCGACAATGAGCGCTAAGTATCAACCCTTAGTGTACAGGGATAGTTATTGCTAGGGGGAGTGGGACAGAAACAGTGAGTGGGACAGAAACAGTGAGCATGTGTATTGTATTGTAACATAACTGTATTCATATGTATGTTTAGGTAAGTGGGTGGTGGTATAACGTAGGAATGTGATACAGTGTTCATACTGTACTACGTATAGTGTGAGTATACTCAGTATATATTAACTTGTTATATGTATTGGGGTATACTGATACTATACTGTGATCAGTTACTGTGTTCTGTGTTAGGTGTATTTGATATGTAAGTGTGATTATTGTTAGTAATAAATATTACCCTTTATTTACTATACAATTGTATTTACTGAGTTGTATACACTTATGTAGCAGCAAAGCAAGTAGATTAACGTTAGTATAAGGAAAAGGTAGGGGAACTAGGCATAACCCTAGTGACCCTGATTATAAAGGAGGTAGCAATGGTGGGTGACACTAGCAAGTGAAATCCACCATTACCCTAGCACTTTAACACACACTATAAAATATATACACACTATACACACATATTATATGCAATATACACACACTTACATTATATACACTATATAGACTTACATTTAACGCACTAAAAACCCTGTACACACCACACACTATAAAGACTTACATTATACACACAGCACACACTATATAGACTTACATTATACACACAGCACACACTATATAGACTTACATTTTACACACACACACACACACACACACACACACACACACACACACACACACACACACACACACACACACACACACACACTATATGGACTTACATTATACACACACACTATACACACAGGACACACTATGTAGGCTTACATTATGTTCCCTATATACACACACCACACTTACCAGAGCCTCTTCCTCTGCGGTACATTGTGCCATTATATACAAGGGGATTACATGGCACTATATACAAGGGGGGCTGTGTGGCAGTATATACAAGGGAGGAGGGCTGTGTAGCACTATATACAAGGGGCTTCTATGTGGCCCTATATGCAAGGGAGGGGGGCTGTGTGGCAATATACAGGGGGATTGCTGTGTAGCACTATATACAAGGGGGTATGGCACTATATACAAGGGAGGGCATTGTGACACGATATATAAGGGGGGCTGTATGGCACTATATACAAGGGAGCGGGCTGTGTGGCACTATATACAAGGGAGGGGGCTTTGTGGCACTATATACAAGGGGGGCTGTGTGGCACTATATACAAGTGAAGGCTGTGTGGCACTACATACAAGGGGGGCTGTGTGGCACTATATACAAGGGGGGCTGCGTGGCACTATATACAAGGGGGGTGTGTGGCACTATATACAAGGGGATGCTGTGTGGCACTATATACAAGGGTGGGGGCTGTGTGACACTATATACAAGGGAGGGGGCTGTGTGGCACTATATGCAACGGGGGCTGTGTGGCACTTTATATAAGGGTGGGTTGTGTGGCACTATTTATACAAGGGAGGGGCACTGTGTAGCATTATATACAAGGGGGGCTGTATGGCACTATATACAAGAGGGGCTGTGTGGCACCTTCTACTAAGAGGGGCTGTGTGGCATTATCCACTAAGGGGGGTTATGTGGCAATATATATAGCGGGGACTGTGGCGCTATCTACAGGGGGCTGTGTGTGGCGCTATCTACAGGGGGCTGTGTGTGGTGCTCTTTACAGGGGGCACAAAGGGGGCATTATTGCAGTGGGGGCACAAAGGGGACACGGTTACTGATGGGGCACTTTTAGGGTATGTTCACACGGCCTATTTTCGGCCGTTTTTCGGGCCGTAAATGCCCGAAAAATGGCCGAAATATCGGAAGCAGAAATTATTCAGTAACTGTATGAGGGTATTATTCAGTCACTGTAAAGGATCTGCCAGGCACTACTTCTGTGGATACTCCCAGGATTAATCAATCGACACCTGAGGCCGGACCTCTTAGACTGACTCCGGCTCCCACCAATCAGGGTGGCAGGCTCAGGAGTGGGAGAGCCTATCGCGGCCTGGTCAGTCGGAGTTAGCTCCGCCCCCTGTCCATTTATTCCTGCCGTTTTCTCTTCCTCATTGCTTGTGATTCTTTCTGGTTTCCTGCCCTGCTACAGCCTTGCTCCAGCCTGCTACTGCCTTGCTTCAGCCTTGCTACAGCTTCCGCTTATCCTGCTTCGCTCTGACCCTGGCTTGCTTCCTGCTCCTTGCTCTGCGTTCGTATACTTCGTGACATCCTGATTCTGACTGGCTCGTTGTCCACTCTGTTTCCTCACGGTGTTCCGTGGGCTACTGCCCCTTCCCTTGCTTGTTCCCCGTTTGTATTTCCTTGCACTTAGTCAGCGTAGGGACCGCCGCCAAGTTGTACCCCGTCGCCTAGGGCGGGTCGTTGCAAGTAGGCAGGGACAGGGCGGTGGGTAGATTAGGGCTCACTTATCCCCTTCCCCTTCTTCCGGCCATAACAGTCACTTTGTGATTATGGTGTGGAGATATTATTCAGTAACTGTATGAGGGCATTATTCAGTCACTTTGTGGTTATGGTGTACAGATATTATTCAGTAACTGTATGAGGGTATTATTCAGTCACTGTGTGGTTATGGTGTACAGATATTATTCAGTAACTGTATGAGGGTATTATTCAGTCACTGTGTGGTTATGGTGTGGCAGTATTATTTGGGCCTGATAATGTATTATTATTGGTAATATTCATTTTATAATAGTTGTGATCAGTAACAGTATACAGGTAATATTTCATCTGGTATAGTTGTATGATTTAATAACTGTATATGCATATAGATAATTTTTTTGTGTGAGAGGCGGGACATATGATATGGGTCTTGCAACTCTCCTGGACGCGCTAGAAATCAGTGATGCAGTTTTCTGAACACCGCTTTTTGAATTGACTGCATTATTGATACAGTATGGGTGTGTTCACATCTGCGTCCGGGTTCCATTTATGACTTCTGTCAGACCTTTCCATCAGGGGAACTCATGAGCGCAAAGCAAACGGAAACCATAGCTTCCGTTTGCATTACCATTGTTATCAATGGTAATGTTTCCATTGCACATGCTTTCCGTATGTCTCCGTTCTGTAAGGTTTCCGTTTTTTGGACGGCATCAATAACGAAGTCGACTTGGGCATTTTTGAAGGCAGGGATACCTAATGTGTTTGTTTCTTTTTGTTCATTTCTGTATGTGATCTAGGGAAAGAGTTGTAATTTGAATTTTTATTTATTTTGTAAAAAATTTACCGTACTTTTTTTTTTTAGTCCCCCCCAGGGGGCCTGAACCTGCGATCATTAGATCGCTAATGCCATAGACTTCAATAGTACTGTATTGCAGTAGTATTGAGACCTGACACAGGCAAAGCTGAATAGCAGGCCTGGGAGCGTTCAGAAAGCTGCCAGCTACCATAGGAATACACCAGCTCCCGCCGTGTGGGAGCCGGTTACCGGCCATAAATAGAAAGTAAAAAACCCTCAGATGCCAGTGGTCACATCTGAGGGGTTAAATCCTCTTCTGAGCAGGCACCATTTTTAAATAACCCTTTCCCGACGCAAACAGATTAGCGACTGGAAAAGGTTAATCACATGATTTGCAATGCAAATAATGGCATCTAACACACTATTAGCAAAAAGCGCAACATGGCATTTTAGCACTTTTATTTGTTATGTAATGTTTGTGTATAAAAAATGCAGTATTCAGATTTTACCTTTGAGAAAATTAAGAATTTCTATGTGCCCACTCATTAACCTCCGTAATAATAAAAACTGCACCTGAAAATTGTAATACATATGACGGTGATTAAAACCCTCATTTTATTTTTAAAGTAGCAATGTTTCTAGAACTATTGAAAACTGCAATCTCTGTTCCATTGTGATTATTTTAAAATTGTTTTTATGCCTCGGTTTTCTATATTAAAGCAACTGTACAGTTGTACAGCCACTTTGCATATGTTGTCAGGGCTAAATAGCTATAACATCATTTCCCCTGTAGGATAGCATTAGCCATGAATTTTAAACTACCATTTTCCGCCAGTGCAATATTGGTAGTCTGAGACAGTGCTAATACCTGTAGACATCAACAAAGCGTAAGTGAGTACAGTAGGTGGGCACCAACGGTTTTAAAGCTATGTGGGGCTTCAAATTACTGGACACTTAAAAATCAACAGAATAAAACTGAAGCGAAAATGCGACAAAAACATGAGGGAAAAGTGATATTTAGACCCCATGCACATGACCGTATATTACGGACCATAATTACGGACCCATTCATATCTATTAGCCACGGACACCTTTCCGTATTTTTACAGATGGGTGTCCGTGCTGAAAAAAATGATAGAACATATACTATTCTTGTCTGTGTTTACGGCACGGACTCTCCCATAGAAGCCTGTGGGCGCTTTCGTAAATACGGACGGCTACGGATGTACATTCGTATACAACATGTTGGTGACATCATTCGATGCTTCCCTCTTTTTTTTTTTACGGATCCACATATACAGATTAAATACGGATGCACTACGGACCGTATTTGCTGATACCGTTCCGCATATACGGATAAGTTACGGATGAGTACGGATCCGGATTTACGGACAGTATTTACATATAGTTGAAAATACGGTTGTGTGCATGGGGCTTTAGGGCTCGTTCACATCTGCATTCTGGGTTCCGTTGTTTTGCTCCATCATAGGAGCAGAATAACGAGTATACCAGAAGCTCGGGATCCGTTGCATGATGGAAATCAATAGCGCCTGACGGAACCCATTGACTTAAATGGGTTGTGTGGGGTTTCCATCATGGTTTCCGTCATTTTGCTGGACATAATAACGCAGCATGCTGCACTATTTTGTCCGGCAAAACCAATGGAATCTGTGATGGAAGCTCCTAATGGAGCCTCTGACACACATCTGAACATAAACTAATACTAACAGTTTGCCACAATAGTTACTTAGTTAGATTTTCAACATATGAATGTCTGGTGTGACTTTTATTTTTTCGTTTTAATTTCTCAGCAAGTGAGAATTATTATTAATGTATCAATATAGCATGGTGGGGTTAACCAGTCACTGTACGTTGGTATTTGTTAGTCACGGTATGGTTGTGTTATCCAGTCATGGTAGGTTAGTATTATCCAGTCACAGCATGGTGGTAATAGTCAGTCATGGTATGGTGGTAATATTTGGACACAGGATGGTGGTTTTATTCAGTCATGGTATGGTAGCATTATCAGTCACAGTATGGTGGCGTTATCTAGTCACGTTTTAGGGGTAATATTTGGTCACATGATGGTGGTGTTATCCAGTCATGGTACGGTAGCCTAATCCAGTCACGGTATGGTAGCCTCCAGTATGGTGGTGTTATCCGATCACTGTATGGTGGTGCTATCCAGTCATGGTATTTATGGTGCTATTTAAAGACAGGATAGTGGTGTTATCCAGTCATGGTATGATGGCATTATTCAGTTACGGTATGCTGTCACTAACTAATCATATATCTTCCCATAGTAGAATAAACTATATACTTCACTGAAAATAACAACTAGACTGGGGATTTAATAAGCTAAAACTTAACCTTTAGTATTTAATTTAATATAATTGTATAAAGCCGGACCAACATAACAACATTTGATAAAATACATCTTGATATATGCAATATATATATACATATATATATATGTTATTTAATGTTGGTAACAAACAATAAGGGCTGTAAACAGGGACCAATGTTAGATGCCTAGGTTTCCACTCAATCTGGTTGGAAAACCATCAGTATTATTGTGATTTGATAAATACTACTACTATGTTGAGTATATTTATATAACACTGTTACACTGTCCCCCCCCCCCCACAGATCGGAAACCGTGACATTCAATGGTCGGAAGGCTACAGTGTTTTAATAGGGCTGTCTAGCTATTTATTGAGCTGACTATCTAGCCCTAGAAGAGTCACCGGTTGGATGTATTGTGATAAGCAGTCTGTCTAACTAATCATTGATCTCTCTGTCTGACCCTAACAAAACCCTATGCGTTTCTTCCCCATTTATTGTGTGCTGCAGTGAATCATCAGGGGCATTACATGCATATTCATGTTTTGGACTCTTTCTGACAATAACAGCAGTACATTTCAACAATTTATTAGTACCCAATTGTGCTTAGTGTGGACATAATTTTAAGCCATCACGGTATGATGGTGGTATTTAACTACAGGATAGTGGTGTTATCCAGTCTTGGTGTGGCGGCATTATTCAGTCACAGTATGTTGGTGTTATCTATTCATAATATGGTGGTGTTATCCAGTCACTGTATGGTTCTATTATTTAGTGACAGTAAGGTTGTGTTATCCAGTCGTGGTATGATGGTGTTATTTAATTGCGGTATGGTGGTATTATTAGGTCACTGTATGGTGATATTATTTAGTCATGATATGGTTGTGTTATCCAGTCATAGTATGGTGGTAATATTCAGTCACATTTTGGTGGTAATATTTAGTCACAGTATTAATTATCATTTGGGGATATGGCTAATCTATGTATACAAATTCCAGATTCTGGTACAGAATAGTCTTCCCTGCATTTTTCCATAGAGCACATTAATCTTGGTAAACACAATCCACACTACTGAACACCAGAACCTGGCTGTGCGTTAGGCAGGAATGCCTTTTACATTTATCAATCATGCCACTGATAACAATTATTTTTACGGCATCACAATTAATGATCCACAATAAAGAAAAGTTTTATCTTTAATCTCCTCCTTTGTTCACAATCACCAATTATTATTATGAGTGCTCAGAAATGAACAAATCATGATGATAATTGGAAGTGTAAATGCATCTTTAATGGTGGCATTTTCAGGCTTAGTGCCTAGGACAGTGTAAGCATGAAATTCAACACTGGAAATGAGCGCTCCCCCAAATGCTTGTTTATCCGATCATTGGTCCGTGTCAGGCCCTGTTCACACTGATTCTTTTGCCATGGTTTTTGCCACAGAAACCGCGCCGAAAATAGGCCAAAATCGCCTCCCATTGATTTCAATGGTAGGCGGAGGCGTTTTTTTTTTTTTACCGCAAGCGGAAAAAACGCTCACGGGAAAAAGAAGCGACATGTCCTTGCTTCGACCGTTTCTGTCTCTGACCTCTCATTGACTTCAATGGGAGGCAGAGAAAGTGTTTTTCGCAGCGTTTTCGGCCCGCGGTGCTCAATGGCCTTGGCTATAAGATGTTGCGAAAAACGCGGAATTTTGAAGCAGATGGTACCTGGGTTCATCCATCTAGGATCCAGAGACAGGCTGCCTAGAACATCAGGCCATAGTAAAGCTCGCAGAAAATAAAGAAAAAGCCTTAAGAAAAGGAAATCTTCTGAAATCTATTAGGGGTAACAGGAATCCATTCTGTGGGATAGTGAACAATATCACCATATACGTTGGGGAGTCCCATCCTTCTTATATACACTTTACTACCCTTACTGACAGGCTGAGAGCCATTTCACAGAAACAGAAAACTGCATTTATGGACAGATTTATTATCGTCCCACTGAATTGACAAGGGTAGCAAACCACAAAGAAAGCAGAGGGAGAGAGAGAGAGGGTCCCCTGCTCTTGCATCTGGCGCTTCATCGTGTTACAAGGATTGAGTTATTTGTAAGAGATGTGCCTACATACCATATGGAAGACTGTAACCGCCCTTTTATATGGAAAACTTAAGGAAAAATTGTGACGCGAGCGAGCCTGTTAGACTGCTACTCTTCAGCCTCCTGTCTTATTTTGCACCCATAACATCAAGGACACACCAAAACACCATCAGGACAGCAACAGACACAGGGAGTGTCCCCGGGGGAAATAATGAGACTTCCATCCTCATTAACCCAGTGCAACCCTGTGAGCAGGCCCTGAGAGAAAGGGAAAGCCTGTCGGCCATCGTGATCCACACTGAGAGCCGAGTCAGCTGCCAATTTGTGGGCCTACGCATTTCCCCTTTCCTATCACTTCTCGGGTCACCCGCTCGCACACTACTCTATAGACCCATACATTCTGTAAGAATCCATAAAAATATCTTGCATGCCATATTATGGAAGTACAGTATTTTTCTCTAGAAGCATTGTTTTTAGGGGAGAACAAGGTGATTATGGAGCCACCATATAGCGGCACATAGTGTGCCGATGTGCCCATAAAATAGACATGTAGGCACTCCATGGTCAACGGTACAGCGTCCATGCAGACTTTATGAATGAGGCCTCGTTCCACATTAAGAATGGTTAATCGGACCACTTACTCACATGGGTTAGGTTTGGCTACATTTGGATTAATACTATAAATGCAATAGGTTAATAATAACTTTAATAGCTAAATAATGAAACTGTATGGTGTAACACCTCCTTTAACGTTTCGAAAGTGTACTCTTTACTTATCTATGCACATAACTAATTCAGAGTAGTGGCTCATGGCCTCTAACTAGAGGCCAAGAACAAAGGTTTGTCTTGAACAGAAAAATAACTATATAAATAAGTAATGTATAAAAAAACAACAACACATAACTGAAAGTTTAATGAGTGATAGTGATTAATTATGCTGATTACCATGGCCTTGGGGTTCTTCGATATGTCGTCCACTTATTTTCCACTTTCAACTGAAATGGTAGGAACAGAAAAAGAAAAAAGCTAATTAAATAAAAATAAGGGTAGAAAAGGCATAAACGGGATCGAAAGATAGTTTGAACATTAATGAGACTAGTGCAGGGCGACTGTGACAAATGTCTTCAAAGGCATTATTGTAGAATGTGTCATTCTTCCATAGATGGCTGGATATACTGTACCTTTGAGCCTCATGCTGATAACTAATGATCACCAAGTTTAAAAAGACAGCAAATGGTAAAGGGAAAATGGCAGGAGAAAATAAATTTTAATGAGACCCTGTTTTAAAACTAGAGCTGTGAATCGTCTACCAGTCATCTAATAAATAGAAAAGTGGAAATTTTTTTTTTTTTTAAGCTTTTCTTTTTTTCTTTCTTTTGCACTTCCATTTTTTTGCAGGCATGGAGTGTGAAAGGGCTTTAATTATAAAAATAAGGAAAGATTGATGGAGAAAATAGAGAAAGCTTGTTTATTTCTTTCTTGGTAGCATGCTGAGATCAAGCTATTTTCCCACTGTGAAATGTAACAAAGGAATCCAGAGTGATTACACAGCTTCATTTATCAGTATCACTGCCTTGTAAAGCGCCATATAGTACATAAAATGACAATGCATTTCTTGTTGATGTTTTTTATTAGTGACATTATAAGACACATTAGTGCTGTTTAGTATACACAGACCATAGAGAAAATGGCTTTCTGAGCTCCAAACACAGCGTGAATGTCTTGTCATTAAACTTGGATTTGGACTTTTGTTTTCAAATAAATTAGAAACAATAGTTTTAAATGCGCAATCTTTTTGGTTTCATTTTTAGTTTTAATCAGATGCATTGTATTGCTGAACAGAATTAATTCTAAGTAGTGATGTTAATATCAAGGGTTAAAAAGGAGCGCAAAGTGACACCTCTACAAATCTTATTATCAGCTTCGAACACAACTACATTCAGCTGTTCTTGTTAAACAAGTGCAAATTACTAATCTGCAGGCTTTTTTTCATTTGGACAGTCCTATATTTTTTATTTTTCTGTGTTCATTTGTCTTGTTTCTCTGTTTTAATAAAAAACTACATATATTTTAATATCATCTATCAGTATGTCTATTTATTTAAAAACAGAGGAACATTAAATGTAGTAGTCCCTTATTTTAAAATTATATTTTAAAAATTTGAAGCACTAAGGCCATGGTCACACTGGCATTTGAGGCGTGACTTTGTCTCACCCAAATGTCTGTATATGATATAAAATAGTTTTATAAACTCAAGCATGATTTTATTTTGCTGTGTACAAGATATCTAAGGGTATGTGCACACGATAACGTCAATTACGGCTGAAATTACGTAGCTGTTTTCAGGAGAAAACTGCTCCTGAATTTCAGACGTAATTGCTCGTACTCGCGTTTTGCGAGGCGTCCATTACGGACGGAATTTGGAGCTGTTCTTCATTGAAGTCAATGAAAAATGGCTCAAATTACGTCCCAAGAAGTGTCCTGCACTTCTTTGATGAGGCTGTTATTTTACGCGCCGTCTTTTGACAGCGACGCGTAAAATTACAGGTCGTCGGCACAGTACAACGGCAAACCCATTGAAATTAATGGGCAGATGTTTGCCGACGTATTGGAGCAGGGTTTTCAGGCGTAATTCGAGGCGTAAAACGCCTCAATTACGCCTGAAAATAGTTTGTGTGAACCCAGCCTTAGGGTGGATTCACATTTGCGGCAGATTCGGTTGCATATATTTCTGCAATTGAAAAGCAATTCCATTCATCTGATTGGGTTTGTTTCTGCAGCAAGTTCATGGATTTCTGCAAGTTCAAATCAAGTTAATAGAACTGATTTTCAGTTGCAGACATTTCTGCAGCAAAATGTGTCGCATGTGAATCCACCCTTAGGCTATGTTCACACGGGGTATTTTGCCGAGTTTTTTGACGCGGAGACCGCGTCGCAAAACTCGTCAAAAACGGCCCGAGAACGCCTCCCATTCATTTCAATGGGAGGCGTCGGCGTCTTTTTCCCGCGAGCAGTAAAACTGCCTCGCGGGAAAAAGAAGCGACATGCCCTATCTTCGGGCGCTTCCCCCTCTGACCTCCCATTGACTTCAATGGGAGGCAGGAGAAAGCGTATTTCTCGCTGTTTTATGCCCGCGGCGCTCAATGGCCGCGGGCGAAAAACGGCGCGATAATTGCCGCGAAAATCGGCGTTCAGGGAGAGGAATATCTGCCTCAAAGTTCCAAACAGAATTTTGAGGCAGATATTCCTCCCCCAAAATACTCCGTGTGAACATAGCCTTAAAAGTCTACATGAAATCACAACATTAAAATAAAAACTGGAGCCAAAACCAAAAGACATAAATAAAATTAGGGCCAAAATCAAAAGAAGTCTCTTCTCTTTACTTTGAGGAACAAGACAATGCATTTTATTAAAGGGGTTGTCTTATAAAGACATCATATGCACATCATAGAGAGGATTCCCCCACTCAGGGCCCCCTCTATTAGCCGGAGCAGAGTGCCGCTAAAGGGAAATGTATGGGAGGCATGCATTAATTCCCCCAGCAATAACTGCTGATCATCGAGGGTTTGTGAAGCTTTCTGGATGAGACAACATGGTCCACAAAAAGCCAAATGATGTATACTTTAATTAAAACTGTTACAAATTCTATATAAATCCCACAATTCTTTTCTGCCAATAACAACAAGCAGAGCCGTATCATCATTGATGTTTGGACTTATTCTTTGGATTAACATATGGCTCATGATTAGAGATGACCGAATCTTTCTTAAACTAATCAAATTCGGTCCGGATTTCCCAAAAGACTTGGATTCGTCAAGTTTTAAAACTTTTGGTGTTCATGCCGCATGAATCACTGCAAAATGGTGACCTTTGGCCAGCTGTGGCTGCCATCTTAACAAGCTGAACTTTTGCACCAGGTTCCATTAGCCTTTACATATGCCTTTGAAATGAAAGATCACCATAGAACCCAATGGTATCTGAGTTCGTTTCACTTAGATGCTCACTCTAGAAGACCTGTCCTTTTTAGAATTGAACAGACAACCCATTAATTTGAATGGGCACTCTGTAATACTTAAATTCCCCTCTGGTGGTGCTGTAGGAAAATTTAACACTTACTGCGAGGTTTGCTGACACATTACAGCTGATCACTGGTGGTCCCATCAGAGGGACAGTTTGTGATCTGCTTACTGTCAAGGTACCCTTCTAACAAGTAGGGATTGTTAAAATTTACAAGCCCTTTACAGGAAGGCACCTTTTGTCTTGGGGCTAATTCACATCTGCGTTGGAGGCTCCATTATGGTCTTACATCGCAGATTCGTCTGAAAATACCGGAAAAAATAGCATGCTCTGTAATTGCTTCTGGACACCCTGAAGGAAAACTGCCTGAACCCATTAAAGTCAATAGGTTCCGTAGGGCGCCCAATGTTGGCAGCCAGCGGAATCCATTGACTTTAATGGATTCCGTCGGCTTTCCTTTTAGGGTATCAGTTGTTTTACCGGACACAATAGCACAGCATGCTGCGCTATTGTTTCTTGTAATTGCTGCTGGATCTGCGACAGATGCCCCTAATGGAGCCTCAAAGGCAGATGTGAATAGCCACTAAAAGGCAGAGCATAACATATACTGAAGCAGAAAATAGGCTAGATGTATGGTATACAAAAAAGTAGGTAAGTGTGAGTATAGTAGTAATAAAGTACATAGCTCTATAAGATACATACTGTAGAGTGGGACTTTATTGCAAAAAAAAAGGCAAGTATGTAAATACAATCAAATTAGATGCAAAACCTTTCTTAGTGATACATGTGAATGATCAATTCACCGAGATGAGTCTCCCAAACAACATCGCATCCAGGACAAAGATGAGATATACAGACCAGTCTATTGACCACACTCGGCGTGTGTTTGGCTGTCGCTTTTTCAAAGACCTTTCATTTCTTGAACTAAACAGATAGCATGTGGAATATTACCTCATTATTTTTCTGCAATAAGACAGGCAATAGTAAACAGTACGCTTTTCTGTGTGTGTGTTCATTTTCCCAGCAGGAATATTTAAGCCATTCTGTTAATTTGTGTAATTTGAAGAGGCAGGATTGCATCCAGAAAAGAGAGGCAGATAGATAGTAAGAAATAATAAAAGCAAGTCGATGAGTTCTTTATTAAAACCATCTCAGTACATCTGGCCGGTCTGGGACTGAAAAGATGCTTTATTCATTTATAGGGCAAAGTAAAACATTTTAACAGTGTGGTAATGGGAGAGTTGCTCTTTGGCTTCCCTGAAGAGTCACAAGCTGTCTTAGAAACACAAGGACCAAACAAATGCTTCATTTTCTTCACTTTTTTTTTAACAGGATTAGCCAACTTTTGCCAGTAATATGACAGGAGAGTTGTTTAGGCCTTATTCTGAAAGCTCCAGTGTTGTGTAGTTACTGAGAAATCTCTGCAGGTGCAGCCCTTGGTTTCGGTCCAGACGTACAGACGTATTTTGCAATACTGTTGGCCGTAACCGCTTTTAAATAGAACATTATTGCACTTTATTTTAATATCACTCTTTTTTTCCCTCTTGTAAAGAAATGCTGACAGCACAGACCATGTATTTATCCTTGCCAAGATTCATGCTGATGCATTAATCCCTTTGGAGTTTCATGCAGAGAACACCGTGTAAATGTACTACAAGTTCGTTAAGTCAAGCAAAACCATTAGCTAAATAAAAGTGTAAAATATTACCCATCCCGTATTTCTTAGCATTTCTTAGCTACCACAGAACAGCTGAGGTATACTATCTTAATACAATGAAGGTAATATTTATGGGTGTGTTGACAAAGAGTTGACAAGCATTCCATGGCAATGATTCATGTTATTTGTTACTAATGGCTATAATTTATACCGATGTTTATTCTATCATTTTAACTGATGTCTTTAATAGTTTTTTGTACATATGGTGCGAAGATAGACGATTTATTTTAAATAGCTATTTATCACACAAGACATGTCTTCACTAAAAATACTAAGCTCCGTTTTCTGCACTTTCCATTAATGCAGGTGAGTTTTGTCTTGCAATAAACCTTAATACTGTGAGCAGAAGTACATTGAAATAATAAAAAAAAAGTAGTGACTAAATGCGGGCACTATCGGTGACATTTAAGCTGCAGTATCCGGGCTACGCTTTTCCCGGATGACAAGGATTGATGACTTGATGGGTGCACTGCATGTTGCATCTACATTGTATAGCCACATTCAGCAAAACATAAATAAATGGCTGAATACTCTGTAACTTGTCATCCCAAGCTGTTGATATTGCAAGAACAAAACTACCACATGGGCTGGGTCTCTGTATAGACAGACATGAGAAAAAGTACAAAAAGGCACTCAGGGCAGCTGACCCTCCCCCCCCCCCCCCAGTAGGGAAGATATGATGTATGCACACTAGGTGAGATGAGATGTAATGCAAAATTGGTGAAAATAATGTGAGAAGTTACTTGAAAGACTATGTAAACCAGTGTAATAATAATATTTATATATATATATAGGGAAAGATTCCAGGAGAGAGAGAGATGTTAAATATTTTAGTCAGGTGTCTAGTGACAGCTGGGGAGAAAGACTGGACGAGGTGTGAGGGAATGGGATCACTAGGGCCGGTAGTAGGACGAGAAGAAGTGAGGAGTCTAGAGACTTCTTTTGTTATTGGGTCAAATGCTGAAAGTGAAGAGAGAGTGCCGGAGGGAAGGGGATAAATGTTACTAGGGGACTAATAAAAGAGCTAAAATCATGCCGGATGTTGTCAATTTTAACTTTACAAGTGACCAGGTCTTCTGCACTTTAGGACTAAGGAGGGAATGAAAAGTATCAAAGAGTCATTTTGAAATATTAGATAGTGTAGAGATGAGAGAGGTGAAGTAGGCTTGTTTGGCATGCAGAAGGGCCGAGTGGGTAAGTTTTGAGCATAAATTTTTAATGGAAGAAATCTGCTGACAAATGCGATTTTCTCCTAAGATGTTCGGCGCATCTCGAGCACCGCTGTAGAAAGCAGGATTGAGGAGTGTACCAAGGTTGCTGTCATCTGTGTCTGGCGGTTCCGAGTGTAGACGGGGTGGCTTCATCCAAAGCATTTTTGAGAGTGTTATTGTAATGTTTGGCGGCCAGATTGGGACAGTAGATTGCCTGAGTTGCTGAGTGTAGATTTCTGTATGTCTGATGGGTAGGCATGTCCTGAGGAGACATAAACTGTGAGGTCAGATGAAGAGACTGTGTTATCAATGCGGATATTAAAGGCACCCAATATGAGAGTGGGTGTTTCAGAGGATAGGATTTGTGGAAGCCAGGCAGCAAAACGATCCAGGAACTGGCAGGGTGAGACAGGGGGGGGGGTGGTGATAGGCAACTGCCACTCGAAGGGACAATGGGCGGAAGAGTCTGAGGGTGTGGACTTCAAAGGAGGAGGATGTTAGTGAGGATACCTGGAGAATGACCTGGAAAGTGTATTGTGGTGGTAGAAGTATACCCATAGCTCCCAGGCATCACTGTTACGGCGGGACAGTCCTGGTTTCTTACTGTTACGGCTGTCCCGCCATCCCGGGCAGTCTGAAAAATGTCCCCATGGGCGCCGCGGTACCCTGGACGTAACTCGGAGGTAGGGAAGTGGGGGGCTGCAGAGCAGCTGTATCAAAACAGCTGATCGTTGCTGACAGGCGCCCTGCATGCTGGGATCGATGCCGGCCCAGGAGTCGACCAGTCCAGTCACCTGACCTGTTATCTGACCTCACCGGTCAGGGGACAGGTCGGTCAGCTGACTGGACTGGTCCACTCACGGCACCGACCCCATTCAGAATGCCGCCGTAAGACCTCCTGCCTTCTACTAACGGTGAGTGACACCAGGCAGAGCGGAGACTGGTAGCAGTAGGCTACCTCTACCACTCTCTGCTCTGGTGGAAGTGTTGGACAAAGTACAAAGGGGAGGGGGGTTGTTTGGCACTATGTACAAGGGGAGCGGGGGTAGAGTGGCACTATGTACAAGGGGGAGGGGGTTTGTGTGGCACTATGTACAAGGGAGATGGGGGTTGTGTGGCACTGTATACAAGGGGGGAGGGGGTTGTGTGGCACTATGTACAAAAGGGGGCTGTGTGTGAAGCTACCTACAGGGGGCTGTGTGTGGCACTATCTACAAGGGGGGCTGTGTGTGGTGCTATCTACAAAAGGGGCTGTGTGTGGTACAATCTACAGGGGGCTGTGTGTGGCGCTATCTACAGGGGGCTGTGTGGCACTATCTACAGCGGGCTGCGTGTGTGGTACTATCTACAAGGGGGGCTGTGTGTGGCACTATCTACAAGGGGAGCTGTGTGTGGCGCTATCTACAGGGGGCTGTGTGTGGCGCTATCTACAGGGGGATGTGTGGCACTATCTACAAGGGGGCTGTGTGTGGTTCTATGCACAAGGGGGCTGTGTGGCGCTATTAACAAGGGGGGCTGTGCATGGTGCTATCTACCGAGGGGCTGTGTGTGGCACTATCTACAAGGAGGGCTGTGTATGGCACCATCTACAAGGAGGGCTGTGTGTGGCGCTATCTACAGGGGGCTGTTTGTGGCGCTATGTACAAGGGGAGCTGTGTGTAGCTTTATGTACAAGGGTGCTGTGTGTGCCACTATTTACAATGGGGGCTGTGCGTGGCATTATGTACAAGGGGGGCTGTGTGTGGCACTATCTACAGGGGGCTGTGTGTGGCGCTATGTACAAGGGGGAGGGGTTGTGTGTGGTGCTATGTACAAGGGGAGCTGTGTGTAGCTTTATGTACAAGGGTGCTGTGTGTGGCACTATTTACAAGGGGGGCTGTGCGTGGCATTATGTACAAGGGGGGCTGTGTGTGGCACTATCTACAGGGGGCTGTGTGTGGAGCTATCTACAGGGGGCTGTGTGTGGCACTATCTACAGGGGGGCTGTGTGGCACTATCTACAGGGGGCTGTGTGTGTGGAGTTATCTACAGGGGGCTGTGCGTGGCGCTATGTACAGGGGGGGCTGTGTGTGCACTATTTACAAGGGGGGCTGTGTGTGGCGCTATTTACAAGGGGGTGTTGTGCATGGCACTATCTACAAGGGGGGCTGTGTGTGGCACTATCTACAAGGGGGCTGTGTGTGGCACTATCTACAAGGGGGGCTGTGTGTGGTGCTATCTACAAAAGGCGCTGTGTGTGGCACAATCTACAGGGGGCTGTGTGTGGCGCTATCTAAAGGGGGGCTGTGTGTCACTATCTACAGGGGGCTGTGTGTGTGGCACTATCTACAAAGGGGGGCTGTGTGTGGCACTATCTACATGGGAATGTATGGCACTATCTACAGGGGGGCTGTGTGTGGCGCTATGCACAAGGGGGCTGTGTGGCGCTATTTACAAAGGGGGCTGTGCATGGTGCTATCTACAGGGGGCTGTGTGTGGCACTAACAACAAGGAGGGCTGTGTTTGGCACTATCTACAAGGAGGGCTGTGTGTGGTGCTATCTACAGGGGTTTGTGTGTGGCGCTATGTACAAGGGGAGCTGTGTGTGGCACTATTTACAAGGGTGGCTGTGTGTGGCATTATCTAAAAGGGAACTGTGTGTGGCCCTATCTACAGGGGGCTGTGTGTGGCACTATCTACAGGGGGCTGTGTGGCACTCTCTACAGGGGGCTGTGTGTGTAGCTGTCTACAGGGGGGCTGTGCGTGGTGCTATGTACAGGGGGGCTGTGTGTGCACTATGTACAAGAGGGGCTGTGTGTGGCGCTATCTACAAGGGGAGCTGTGTGTGGCACTATCTACAAGGGGTGCTGTGTGTGGCGCAATCTACAGGGGGCTGTGTGTCACTGTCTACAGGGGGCTGTGTGTGTGTGGCACTATCTACAGGGGGCTGTGTGCAGGGGGGCTATCTACAGGGGGGCTGTGTGTGGTGCTATGTACAAGTGGGACTGTGTGTGGTGCTTTGTACTAGGGGGCTGTGTGTGGTGCTATTTAAAAGGGGGGTGTAATGATGGGGGGTAGGGAAACGGACAAGTGAGCCCTAATCTACCCGCCTACTTGCAACGACCCGCCCTAGGCGACGGGGTACAACTGGGCGGCGGTCCCTACGCTCAGTAAGTGCACGAGACAAACAGACAAGGGTACACAAAGCTAAGGGAAATGGGGCAGTTGCCCACGGCAACACCGTGAGCAACAAGAGTGGTGAACGAGCCGAGTCAAACCAGGAGTGAACGAGGTACCAAACGCAGAGCAGGAGAGTAGTCAGTAAGCCAGGGTCAGTATGGAGCAGGATCAAATAGTTAGAAGCTGTAGCTGAGCCAGGAAACCACACGAGAAGAATCACAAGCAAAGGAGGAACAGGAAAGGCAGGTATAAATAGACAGAGGGCGGGAGCTAGCTCCGTCTGGCCAGGCTGCGATAGGCTCTCCCGCTCCTAAGCCTGCCATCCTGAGTGGTGGAAGATGGAGTCAGTCTCAGAGACGTAGATTCAGGTGCAGACTGATTACCTATGGGAGTTCACCCCGAAGCTGTGCCTGGCAGATCCTTTACAGTACCCCCCCTTTTATGAGGGGCCACTGGACCCTTTCTAAGTGGACCTGGTTTACTGGGGAAACGAAGGTGGAACTTCCTGACCAATACCCCAGCGTGAACATCCCGGGCGGGTACCCAAGTCCTCTCCTCAGGCCCGTATCCTCTCCAATGGACCAGGTACTGGAGGGAGCCTTGGACCATCTTGCTGTCCACAATCTTGGCCACCTCGAATTCCACCCCGTCAGGGGTGAGAACAGGAACAGGAGGTTTCCTCGAGGGAGCCAAGGACGGGGAGCAGCGTTTAAGGAGGGAGGCATGAAACACGTTGTGTATATGAAAAGATGGGGGTAACTCCAGCCGTAAGGAGACAGGATTGAGGACTTCAATGACCTTATACGGCCCAATAAACCGGGGAGCAAACTTCTTGGACGGGACCTTAAGACGCAAGTTCCTAGACGATAACCACACCAGATCCCCGACCATAAACAAGGGGTTAGCAGAACGTTTTCTATCAGCCTGAGTTTTTTGTACACTCTGGGACACCTCTAGGTTTTTCTGAACCTGGGCCCAGACTGTGCACAGTTCCCGATGAACGACCTCTACCTCGGGATTGTTGGAACTACCAGGTGAAACGGAGGAGAACCGTGGATTAAACCCAAAATTACAGAAAAAGGGGGAGACCACTGACGAGTTACTGACCCGGTTATTAAGGGAAAATTCGGCGAGGGGAATGAATGAGACCCAATCATATTGACAGTCAGAGATAAAACACCTTAAATATTGTTCTAGAGATTGATTAGTCCTCTCAGTTTGGCCATTGGTTTCAGGATGGAAGGCAGAGGAGAAGGACAGATCAATATCCAACTTTTTACAGAAGGCTCTCCAAAACAAAGAAACAAATTGTACCCCTCTGTCCGAAACAATATTGACAGGGACCCCATGGAGACGCAGGATGTGTTTGACAAACAAGGTAGCTAACGTCTTGGCGTTGGGTAGTTTCTTGAGGGGCACAAAGTGGCACATCTTACTGAAGCGGTCTACTACCACCCACACCACCGACTTGCCTTGGGATGGAGGCAAATCGGTGATAAAATCCATGGAGATATGTGTCCAAGGTCTCTGGGGAATGGGCAACGAACGTAGTAAGCCCGCTGGTCGGGACCTGGGAGTCTTGGACCTAGCACAAACCTCACAAGCGGCGACGTAGGCCTTAACGTCTTTAGGCAACCCAGGCCATCAATAGTTTCTGGCAATGAGATATTTGGTACCCAGGATGCCTGGATGACCAGATAGTGCGGAGTCATGATTTTCCCTAAGTACCCTTAGCCGGTATTGCAGGGGAACAAACAGCTTGTCCTCAGGAAGGTTCCTGGGAGCTGAACCTTGATCAGCCGCAATTTCAGAGACTAAATCAGAATCAATAGAAGAAATGATTATACCGGGAGGCAAAATACAAGCAGGATCTTCCTCCGAAGACCCAGCCCTATAGGTGACCAAAAAGTTGAATCGGGTAAAAAATAGCGCTCATCGAGCTTGTCTCGGGTTTAGCCTCCGGGCAGATTCTAGGAAAACCAGATTCTTGTGGTCGGTAAGGACCGTTACCTGGTGCCTACCCCCTCCAGGAAGTGGCGCCACTCTTCAAATGCTCATTTAATGGCTAAGAGTTCGCGGTTGCCAATATCATAAATACTCTCAGTGGGCGACAACTTCCTGGAGAAGTAGGCACAGGGGCGGAGATGGGTGAGGGACCTGGTACCCTGGGACAAGACAGCCCCCACTCCCACCTCGGATGCGTCAACTTCCACGATAAATGGCTCCATTTGGTTGGGCTGAACCAGCAACGGGCCGAGATAAAGCACTTCTTAAGGATCTCATAAGCCTGGACAGCCTCAGGAGGCCAGTGGAGGAGATCAGCACCTTTGCGAGTGAGTTCCGTAAGAGGCTTAGCGATGACCGAGAAGTTAGCAATATATCTCCTGTAATAATTAGCGAACCCCAAAAAACACTGTAACGCCTTCAGGGAGGCAGGTTGGACCCATTCCGCCACAGCCTGAACCTTTGCGGGGTCCATGCGGAATTCATGAGGAGTGAGGATTTGACCCAAAAATGGTATCTCCTGTACCCCAAACACACATTTTTCGGTTTTTGCAAACAGTTTGTTTTCCCGAAGGACCTGGAGCACCTTCCTGACATACTCAATGTGGGAGGACCAGTCCTTGGAAAACACCAGTATGTCATCAAGGTACACTACAAGAAATATCCCCAGGTAATCTCTCAAAATCTCATTTATGAAATTCTGGAAGACCGCAGGAGCATTACACAACCCAAAGGGCATGACGAGGTATTCGAAATGACCTTCGGGCGTGTTAAATGCAGTCTTCCACTCATCCCCCTCTTTGATGCGGATAAGGTTATACGCCCCCCGTAGATCAAACTTAGAGAACCATTGGGCCCCCTGAACCTGATTAAAGAGATCAGGAATCAAAGGAAGGGGATACTGGTTCCTTACAGTGACCTTATTCAGGTTACGGTAGTCAATGCATGGCCTAAGACCACCATCCTTCTTCCCTACGAAGAAGAAGCCAGCACCTACCGGAGAAGTAGAGGGGCGAATGTAACCCTTGGCCAGGCATTCCTGGATATACTCTCTCATGGCTTCACGTTCGGGACAAGAAAGATTAAATATCCTACCCTTAGGAAGCTTAGCTCCTGGTACCAATTCGATAGCGCAATCGTATTCTCTATGAGGAGGTAACACTTCGGAGGCCTCCTTAGAGAAAACATCAGCGAAGTCCTGAACAAACTCAGGTAGCGTGTTCACCTCCTCAGAGGGAGAAATAGAATTAACAGAAAAACATGACGTCAAACATTCATTACCCCATTTGGTAAGCTCCCCAGTATTCCAGTCAAACGTGGGATTATGCAACTGCAACCAGGGAAGGCCTAAAACCAAATCGGACGATAATCCCTTCATCAACAGTACAGAGCACTGCTCCAAATGCATGGAGCCAACAAGGAGTTCAAAAACAGGGGTATGCTGTGTAAAATAACCATTAGCAAGAGGAGTGGAGTCGATACCCACTACCGGGACAGGTTTAGGCAAATCAATCAAAGGCATAGCAAGAGACATAGCAAATTCCACAGACATGATATTAGCAGAGGACCCTGAATCCACGAAGGCACTGCCGGTAGCAGACCTACCACCAAAAGAGACCTGAAAGGGAAGCAAGATCTTATTACGTTTCATATTTACGGGAAATACCTGTGCGCCCAAGTGACCTCCCCGATGATCACTTAGGCGCGGAAGTTCTCTGGCTGCATTCTTACGCTTAGGACAGTTGTTCACTTGATGCTTGTCATCCCCACAGTAGAAGCAGAGACCATTCTTCCTGCGGAAATCTCTACGTTGTTGGGGGGGCACGGAGGCCCCGAGTTGCATAGGTACCTCGGAGTCTTCCGGGGAGGAACGAAGAAACGGAACCTCGGGAGGCATCATGGGGGAGTCGGAGGAGGAAACACATAAACGTTCACGTTGTCGTTCCCTGAGACGTCGGTCAAGTCGTACCTGGTCTAGGGAGTCAGAAGAGGGATAGCTAACTAGCAGATCTTTCAGGGCATTCGACAGACCCAACCTAAACTGGCACCTTAAGGCAGGGTCATTCCACCGAGAAGCTACGCACCACTTCCTAAAGTCAGAACAATACTCCTCAACAGGTCTCTTACCCTGACGTAAGGTCACCAGCTGACTCTCGGCAAAGGCAGTCCTGTCAGTCTCGTCATAAATGTGTCCGAGAGCAGAAAAGAAACGATCAACGGAGGAAAGTTCAGGGGCGTCAGGAGCCAAGTAGAAGGCCCACTCTTGGGGCCCTTCCTGGAGCCGGGACATAATTATACCCACCCGCTGGCTCTCAGAACCTGAGGAATGAGGCTTTAAGCGAAAGTAAAGCCTACAACTCTCCCGAAAGGAGAGAAAAGCCCTCCGGTCCCCTGAGAACCGGTCGGGCAACTTGAGGTGGGGTTCAAGAGGTGAGGTGAGGGGAACTACCAAGGTAGCATCAGGCTGGTTGACCCTCTGAGCCAGGGCCTGGATCTGTAGGGAGAGACCCTGCATTTGCTGAGCCAGGGTCTCACGGGGGTCCATAGTGGTGTCAGGGACCAGGGTAGACTAGGTATGGGCTTGTGATTATGTAACGACGGGGGTAGGGAAACGAACAGGTGAGCCCTAATCTACCCGCCACTCTGTCCCTGCCTACTTGCAACGACCCGCCCTAGGCGACGGGGTACAACTGGGCTGCGGTCCCTACGCTCAGTAAGTGCACGAGACAAACATACAAGGGAATACAAAGCAAAGGGAAAGGGGCAGTTGCCCACGGCAAAACCTTGAGCAACCAGAGTGGGGAACGAGCCAAGTCAAAACAGGAGAGCACGAGGTACCAAACGCAGAGCAGGAGAGTAGTCAGTAAGCCAGGGTCAGTATGGAGCAGGATCAAATAGTTAGGAGCTGTAGCTGGGCCAGGAAACCACACGAGAAGAATCACAAGCAAAGGAGGAACAGGAAAGGCAGGTATAAATAGACAGAGGGCGGGAGCTAGCTCCGTCTGGCCAGGCTACGATAGGCTCTCCCACTCCTAAGCCTGCCATCCTGAGTGGTGGAAGATGGAGTCAGTCTCAGAGACGTAGATTCAGGTGCAGACTGATTACCTATGGGAGTTAACCCCGAAGCTGTGTCTGGCAGATCCTTTACAGATGGTTAGGCACAGTTGCAGCCTGGATCCTAAACTGGGCTGATTCCGTCCAGAATATTAGAATGGAGAAGGTAAAAACAAGTAAAAATTTGATTAAAAACAAGTAACATTTTGGAGACAATAAAAAAGGGATCCAGAAAAATAAAGGGTTTCAAAATTTTACTTGTTTTTATCTTCTCCTTCTAATATAGATAGATAGATAGATAGATAGATAGATAGATAGATAGATAGCAAAGAAAACTTTGATAACACATGATAGGCTGACAAAAACCATCGCTCAGCAGTAAACTGTCCCTGGATATTACACTGATGAATTAAAATAATTTCTTTGGTGCCTGTAAATAATAAGACCTGACCCCAAATAATTTGCCCTGTCATAAAAACTAATGGGAGGGCCAAATAATACCTCCACACCATGACCACACATTACCACAACATAGTGACTGAATAATACCGCCATACTGTTACTGAATAATACCGCCACACCATAACCACCTAGTGACTGAATAATACCCTCGTACTGTTACTGAATAACACCGCCACACCATAATCACATAGTGTCTGAAAAATAACCCCATATGGTTACTGAATAACAACCACTATACAAAGACCAATATTACCACCATATAGTGAACATATAGTGGTAGATGCCTGTTATACACAGGAGCTTTGCAGATGAAATAAGTGATTAAAACACAATTATATCCAGTTACTCACAGATGATGTCTTCTCTGATTAGTCGTTCACTTTCCTTTTTTTTCTGCATCTGACCCAGACCATTGTAATGACTTATTTCAGCCACAACTCGTCTTTGCAGAATTTGACAACAGACATGCTGGTTTCTCGCTTTTCCAGCATCCTCCCCACCTATACCCTATCCTCTAAACAAACTTGTAATCCACAGTGCCCCATATGGTAATAATGATCCCTCAGTGCGTGACACAGTAAAAGTGCCCCCTCAGTACCCTTTACCCCTTTGAGGCCCCACACAGTAATAATGCCCTCTTTGTGCCCCCTATAGATGGCGCAACACACCTACAGCCCCCTGTAGATAGCGCCACCCAGCCATTCCCCTATTTTAGATGTACAGCCCCCCCCCAAAAAAATAACAAAATAAATTGTACTTACCTGGCCCAGTTCCTGCGATGGACAGAATGCTCCACTGCCTCTTGATGGGACTCTTGCATAGGCCAGCATGATGCAGTGATGTCATCATGCCAGTCTGCGCAGGTACTCCGTCCCAGCATCTTATAGGCTGCAGGCCTAATGTGGAAGCAGATACAATTGAATGTGGCTGTCTCTAGCACCGGGGCCCCCCTGGTGCTAGCGACACCACCGGGCATGAGGGGGCCTGTGCCGCCTGGCCCATTAATGTTATGTGTCAGGTGGCACGGGCCGCCTCATGATGCGGGCTACGTAGCAGCCGCTATGGCTGCTATAGTGGGCAGTGGGCCCTGGGCAATTGTTTCCCCTCAGTTTCTCCCCCTTCCTAACGCCGGCCCTGGCTGGAGATCTGGGCCACTAGGCAAAAATTCCAGGGCGTGAACCCCGAGTGCCAAGTCCTAACGACGCCCCTGATCCTCATATTATTATCTGTCTGGCTCCAACTAGCCACCTAAAGGGTCCCTGACAGCTAAGTCCATACTGTCTTGTGGTGGTCCCTGGTATAGACCGGTGGCCTGTTAGACTCCATGCATTGACACTGCCAGTTCTAACCCTGAACTGGCCAAAAGGTATCTAATACATCCTGCTAGGTTCGTGACATGATCTGATGTCTTCGAAGAGCACCAGCATGGCTTGTTTTGTGGTTGTAACACAGCACAAATCCCAAGAAACTAAACTTCAGTGGAATATTAAGGGACAAATTTCTACTTGGGACATTACTGTGTGAATCAGAATTTTTTTTCGGGATAGGGAAAAACGATGGCCTATCCTTGCTTTATAAACAACCTAAAAGCACAAAAGCACATGGAACACCCCAATGAAATATATGAATATATAACTACCACGTATCATCAAAAATAGAAAACTTTATTAATAATAAATAACAACAATAAATGGTATCACAGAAATGTATATAAATGAACTAAAAAAAACAGGTCATACACGGAGAGCAGCAACAGTGAGGTATAGATGTAAATATAAATTTGAGAAAACATGTTTTTCTGTGCCACATCTCTCTACTCCCTCCTCCCTCCACCATGTCTTTGGGTGTGTTTCTCTGATCTATATTCCCTGGGGATTTATGCAGCTTCGCTATTTTAGCTCTCATTGGCATTGCTGTATCCTGGTCTTGCCATATGTATTTTTCACCAGTTAGGATTTTCTCTGCGTATCTATAAGCTCTACATTTGGTTATTTGGCTACTGCTATTTAGCTACATATCTTTCGTATTTATGGTGAGGTAGGGAATGGGACTCTATTTTTGAAATGGGATGTTTCTCTTTACCTCTGGGTATAATCTCATCTATACCTTACTGATGCTGCTCTCCGTGTATGACCTGTTTTATTGAGTTCATTTATATACATTTCTTTGATACCATGTATTGTTGTTATTTATTATTAATAAAGATTTCTATTTTTGACGATACGTGGTAGTTATATATTCATATATTCCATTGGGGTGTTATGTTCCCTGTGCTCTTGTGCTTTTAGGTTGCTTCTACAGTCTGATGGGAACCCCCTTGTTCTTCTTTTTGAGGTTTCTTGTAGGTTTACAATACTATCCTTGCTTTATTCCTCCATAAGGTGGATATATGCTGTGTAAGAAAATTTGCCAAAATCATGAGCACTCTGGGAGGGATCACTGTAAACCACTGCAACTCTTGTAAGATATTTTAGGTAAGGGCAAGAGAGGGACGTTGGTATCATCCACATTTCTCCCAATTGTCCTAGATCCAGTGAGCAGTCATTGATTTCAGTTGTAGTTTTGCCCTGGATTTCATCTCTTTTGCCTTGACGTCATGAAGGGCAACTTTTGAGACTCAGAAATCTGTTACACAGAAAAACTAGTAATGCTAATGAGACATAACTAGTTCTACTGGCTGCCGAAAGCAGAGAACAGGACTACTGTGCGTCCTTAAACATTTTAGGAGGTCATTTAGTGCAGCAACAAGGAGGAAGTCTGCGGGATTCTGTGGGCATGATATCACTTAATGGGTGCTATAATGTATACTTTATCTGGGCAAAATATGGCACTATTTGGCACTCTTTGGCTCTATGTGGGCAGAATATGGCTCCATCTGAGTAATATATGGCAATATGTGACCACTATAAGGCACTGTGTATGCACTGTGACACATTCTGCACATCTTATAAGCACCATATGGCTCTACGTAGGCACTATTTGGTACCATATGGGCACTGTTTGGCTGTATGTTTGCAAAATATGGCACTCTTTTGGCACTATTTGGTACTATCTGAATGCTATTTGGCACTTATGTAGCACAGTATAGTGCTCTTTTGGCTCTATATGGCACCACTTGAACACCATAAGGCACTCTTTGGCCCTATGTTTGCACTATATGGCACTTTTTGTTCATTGCCAGACACAATATAAGCACTATACAGCTCTATGTGAACACTGTTAGCACTATGTGGGCACTCTTTGCCTGTATGTGGGCAAAACATGGCACCTGTTTGGCTCCATTTGGTACAATCTTGGTGCTATATTGCACAACATATTGCTCTACTGCCACTGTTCGGCACAATAAGGTACTATATGAGCCTTATAAGGCACTTTCTGACTGTTTGATACTATGTGGACCTAATATGGCACTATGTATGTCAGCTGATCGATCTTGCCAGCCTACTAGAGTACTGAAATGCTGGATCAATCAAGTGTCAGGTATGGCATGACGAGGTATTCGAAATGACCTTCGGGCGTGTTAAATGCAGTCTTCCACTCATCCCCCTCTTTGATGCGGATAAGGTTATACGCCCCCCGTAGATCAAACTTAGAGAACCATTGGGCCCCCTGAACCTGATTAAAGAGATCAGGAATCAAAGGAAGGGGATACTGGTTCCTTACAGTGACCTTATTCAGGTTACGGTAGTCAATGCATGGCCTAAGACCACCATCCTTCTTCCCTACGAAGAAGAAGCCAGCACCTACCGGAGAAGTAGAGGGGCGAATGTAACCCTTGGCCAGGCATTCCTGGATATACTCTCTCATGGCTTCACGTTCGGGACAAGAAAGATTAAATATCCTACCCTTAGGAAGCTTAGCTCCTGGTACCAATTCGATAGCGCAATCGTATTCTCTATGAGGAGGTAACACTTCGGAGGCCTCCTTAGAGAAAACATCAGCGAAGTCCTGAACAAACTCAGGTAGCGTGTTCACCTCCTCAGAGGGAGAAATAGAATTAACAGAAAAACATGACGTCAAACATTCATTACCCCATTTGGTAAGCTCCCCAGTATTCCAGTCAAACGTGGGATTATGCAACTGCAACCAGGGAAGGCCTAAAACCAAATCGGACGATAATCCCTTCATCAACAGTACAGAGCACTGCTCCAAATGCATGGAGCCAACAAGGAGTTCAAAAACAGGGGTATGCTGTGTAAAATAACCATTAGCAAGAGGAGTGGAGTCGATACCCACTACCGGGACAGGTTTAGGCAAATCAATCAAAGGCATAGCAAGAGACATAGCAAATTCCACAGACATGATATTAGCAGAGGACCCTGAATCCACGAAGGCACTGCCGGTAGCAGACCTACCACCAAAAGAGACCTGAAAGGGAAGCAAGATCTTATTACGTTTCATATTTACGGGAAATACCTGTGCGCCCAAGTGACCTCCCCGATGATCACTTAGGCGCGGAAGTTCTCTGGCTGCATTCTTACGCTTAGGACAGTTGTTCACTTGATGCTTGTCATCCCCACAGTAGAAGCAGAGACCATTCTTCCTGCGGAAATCTCTACGTTGTTGGGGGGGCACGGAGGCCCCGAGTTGCATAGGTACCTCGGAGTCTTCCGGGGAGGAACGAAGAAACGGAACCTCGGGAGGCATCATGGGGGAGTCGGAGGAGGAAACACATAAACGTTCACGTTGTCGTTCCCTGAGACGTCGGTCAAGTCGTACCTGGTCTAGGGAGTCAGAAGAGGGATAGCTAACTAGCAGATCTTTCAGGGCATTCGACAGACCCAACCTAAACTGGCACCTTAAGGCAGGGTCATTCCACCGAGAAGCTACGCACCACTTCCTAAAGTCAGAACAATACTCCTCAACAGGTCTCTTACCCTGACGTAAGGTCACCAGCTGACTCTCGGCAAAGGCAGTCCTGTCAGTCTCGTCATAAATGTGTCCGAGAGCAGAAAAGAAACGATCAACGGAGGAAAGTTCAGGGGCGTCAGGAGCCAAGTAGAAGGCCCACTCTTGGGGCCCTTCCTGGAGCCGGGACATAATTATACCCACCCGCTGGCTCTCAGAACCTGAGGAATGAGGCTTTAAGCGAAAGTAAAGCCTACAACTCTCCCGAAAGGAGAGAAAAGCCCTCCGGTCCCCTGAGAACCGGTCGGGCAACTTGAGGTGGGGTTCAAGAGGTGAGGTGAGGGGAACTACCAAGGTAGCATCAGGCTGGTTGACCCTCTGAGCCAGGGCCTGGATCTGTAGGGAGAGACCCTGCATTTGCTGAGCCAGGGTCTCACGGGGGTCCATAGTGGTGTCAGGGACCAGGGTAGACTAGGTATGGGCTTGTGATTATGTAACGACGGGGGTAGGGAAACGAACAGGTGAGCCCTAATCTACCCGCCACTCTGTCCCTGCCTACTTGCAATGACCCGCCCTAGGCGACGGGGTACAACTGGGCTGCGGTCCCTACGCTCAGTAAGTGCACGAGACAAACATACAAGGGAATACAAAGCAAAGGGAAAGGGGCAGTTGCCCACGGCAAAACCTTGAGCAACCAGAGTGGGGAACGAGCCAAGTCAAAACAGGAGAGCACGAGGTACCAAACGCAGAGCAGGAGAGTAGTCAGTAAGCCAGGGTCAGTATGGAGCAGGATCAAATAGTTAGGAGCTGTAGCTGGGCCAGGAAACCACACGAGAAGAATCACAAGCAAAGGAGGAACAGGAAAGGCAGGTATAAATAGACAGAGGGCGGGAGCTAGCTCCGTCTGGCCAGGCTACGATAGGCTCTCCCACTCCTAAGCCTGCCATCCTGAGTGGTGGAAGATGGAGTCAGTCTCAGAGACGTAGATTCAGGTGCAGACTGATTACCTATGGGAGTTAACCCCGAAGCTGTGTCTGGCAGATCCTTTACAGATGGTTAGGCACAGTTGCAGCCTGGATCCTAAACTGGGCTGATTCCGTCCAGAATATTAGAATGGAGAAGGTAAAAACAAGTAAAAATTTGATTAAAAACAAGTAACATTTTGGAGACAATAAAAAAGGGATCCAGAAAAATAAAGGGTTTCAAAATTTTACTTGTTTTTATCTTCTCCTTCTAATATAGATAGATAGATAGATAGATAGATAGATAGATAGATAGATAGATAGATAGATAGATAGATAGCAAAGAAAACTTTGATAACACATGATAGGCTGACAAAAACCATCGCTCAGCAGTAAACTGTCCCTGGATATTACACTGATGAATTAAAATAATTTCTTTGGTGCCTGTAAATAATAAGACCTGACCCCAAATAATTTGCCCTGTCATAAAAACTAATGGGAGGGCCAAATAATACCTCCACACCATGACCACACATTACCACAACATAGTGACTGAATAATACCGCCATACTGTTACTGAATAATACCGCCACACCATAACCACCTAGTGACTGAATAATACCCTCGTACTGTTACTGAATAACACCGCCACACCATAATCACATAGTGTCTGAAAAATAACCCCATATGGTTACTGAATAACAACCACTATACAAAGACCAATATTACCACCATATAGTGAACATATAGTGGTAGATGCCTGTTATACACAGGAGCTTTGCAGATGAAATAAGTGATTAAAACACAATTATATCCAGTTACTCACAGATGATGTCTTCTCTGATTAGTCGTTCACTTTCCTTTTTTTTCTGCATCTGACCCAGACCATTGTAATGACTTATTTCAGCCACAACTCGTCTTTGCAGAATTTGACAACAGACATGCTGGTTTCTCGCTTTTCCAGCATCCTCCCCACCTATACCCTATCCTCTAAACAAACTTGTAATCCACAGTGCCCCATATGGTAATAATGATCCCTCAGTAAAAGTGCCCCCTCAGTACCCTTTACCCCTTTGAGGCCCCACACAGTAATAATGCCCTCTTTGTGCCCCCTATAGATGGCGCAACACACCTACAGCCCCCTGTAGATAGCGCCACCCAGCCATTCCCCTATTTTAGATGTACAGCCCCCCCCAAAAAAATAACAAAATAAATTGTACTTACCTGGCCCAGTTCCTGCGATGGACAGAATGCTCCACTGCCTCTTGATGGGACTCTTGCATAGGCCAGCATGCTGCAGTGATGTCATCATGCCAGTCTGCGCAGGTACTCCGTCCCAGCATCTTATAGGCTGCAGGCCTAATGTGGAAGCAGATACAATTGAATGTGGCTGTCTCTAGCACCGGGGCCCCCCTGGTGCTAGCGACACCACCGGGCATGAGGGGGCCTGTGCCGCCTGGCCCATTAATGTTATGTGTCAGGTGGCATGGGCCGCCTCATGATGCGGGCTACGTAGCAGCCGCTATGGCTGCTATAGTGGGCAGTGGGCCCTGGGCAATTGTTTCCCCTCAGTTTCTCCCCCTTCCTAATGCCGGCCCTGGCTGGAGATCTGGGCCACTAGGCAAAAATTCCAGGGCGTGAACCCCGAGTGCCAAGTCCTAACGACGCCCCTGATCCTCATATTATTATCTGTCTGGCTCCAACTAGCCACCTAAAGGGTCCCTGACAGCTAAGTCCATACTGTCTTGTGGTGGTCCCTGGTATAGACCGGTGGCCTGTTAGACTCCATGCATTGACACTGCCAGTTCTAACCCTGAACTGGCCAAAAGGTATCTAATACATCCTGCTAGGTTCGTGACATGATCTGATGTCTTCGAAGAGCACCAGCATGGCTTGTTTTGTGGTTGTAACACAGCACAAATCCCAAGAAACTAAACTTCAGTGGAATATTAAGGGACAAATTTCTACTTGGGACATTACTGTGTGAATCAGAATTTTTTTTCGGGATAGGGAAAAACGATGGCCTATCCTTGCTTTATAAACAACCTAAAAGCACAAAAGCACATGGAACACCCCAATGAAATATATGAATATATAACTACCACGTATCATCAAAAATAGAAAACTTTATTAATAATAAATAACAACAATAAATGGTATCACAGAAATGTATATAAATGAACTAAAAAAAACAGGTCATACACGGAGAGCAGCAACAGTGAGGTATAGATGTAAATATAAATTTGAGAAAACATGTTTTTCTGTGCCACATCTCTCTACTCCCTCCTCCCTCCACCATGTCTTTGGGTGTGTTTCTCTGATCTATATTCCCTGGGGATTTATGCAGCTTCGCTATTTTAGCTCTCATTGGCATTGCTGTATCCTGGTCTTGCCATATGTATTTTTCACCAGTTAGGATTTTCTCTGCGTATCTATAAGCTCTACATTTGGTTATTTGGCTACTGCTATTTAGCTACATATCTTTCGTATTTATGGTGAGGTAGGGAATGGGACTCTATTTTTGAAATGGGATGTTTCTCTTTACCTCTGGGTATAATCTCATCTATACCTTACTGATGCTGCTCTCCGTGTATGACCTGTTTTATTGAGTTCATTTATATACATTTCTTTGATACCATGTATTGTTGTTATTTATTATTAATAAAGATTTCTATTTTTGACGATACGTGGTAGTTATATATTCATATATTCCATTGGGGTGTTATGTTCCCTGTGCTCTTGTGCTTTTAGGTTGCTTCTACAGTCTGATGGGAACCCCCTTGTTCTTCTTTTTGAGGTTTCTTGTAGGTTTACAATACTATCCTTGCTTTATTCCTCCATAAGGTGGATATATGCTGTGTAAGAAAATTTGCCAAAATCATGAGCACTCTGGGAGGGATCACTGTAAACCACTGCAACTCTTGTAAGATATTTTAGGTAAGGGCAAGAGAGGGACGTTGGTATCATCCACATTTCTCCCAATTGTCCTAGATCCAGTGAGCAGTCATTGATTTCAGTTGTAGTTTTGCCCTGGATTTCATCTCTTTTGCCTTGACGTCATGAAGGGCAACTTTTGAGACTCAGAAATCTGTTACACAGAAAAACTAGTAATGCTAATGAGACATAACTAGTTCTACTGGCTGCCGAAAGCAGAGAACAGGACTACTGTGCGTCCTTAAACATTTTAGGAGGTCATTTAGTGCAGCAACAAGGAGAAAGTCTGCGGGATTCTGTGGGCATGATATCACTTAATGGGTGCTATAATGTATACTTTATCTGGGCAAAATATGGCACTATTTGGCACTCTTTGGCTCTATGTGGGCAGAATATGGCTCCATCTGAGTAATATATGGCAATATGTGACCACTATAAGGCACTGTGTATGCACTGTGACACATTCTGCACATCTTATAAGCACCATATGGCTCTACGTAGGCACTATTTGGTACCATATGGGCACTGTTTGGCTGTATGTTTGCAAAATATGGCACTCTTTTGGCACTATTTGGTACTATCTGAATGCTATTTGGCACTTATGTAGCACAGTATAGTGCTCTTTTGGCTCTATATGGCACCACTTGAACACCATAAGGCACTCTTTGGCCCTATGTTTGCACTATATGGCACTTTTTGTTCATTGCCAGACACAATATAAGCACTATACAGCTCTATGTGAACACTGTTAGCACTATGTGGGCACTTTTTGCCTGTATGTGGGCAAAACATGGCACCTGTTTGGCTCCATTTGGTACAATCTTGGTGCTATATTGCACAACATATTGCTCTACTGCCACTGTTCGGCACAATAAGGTACTATATGAGCCTTATAAGGCACTTTCTGACTGTTTGATACTATGTGGACCTAATATGGCACTATGTATGTCAGCTGATCGATCTTGCCAGCCTACTAGAGTACTGAAATGCTGGATCAATCAAGTGTCAGGTATGGCGTCCACTGATATATTAGGCAGTGTCCTATGCTTCCTCCTGGGTTCATGTGCCAGTATTTGCTTATTTTACCTGGTTCTACTGTACCTGCAACTCTGCTAAGCATTTTAGTATTTGGACTTCTCTGTTTAATTTCACTCTGACTATCCTTATTGTTTTTCCTGTGTGCTGAGTTGGCTGGGTATGAATTTCTTTGTGTTTTTCTGTTTGTTTAGACCCAGCAATTATATATCATTACGTTTAAGTATCTCAGTGTTGAGATTTCTCTCTTTCATTTGACTGATTTGAATCCTTTTTATTTTTCCTGTCAACAAACTGGGCTGGGTCTGGATTTCTCTACGTTGTTCTGCATTACATATTACTACAATTATCTATGTTCTTCAGTAATGGAATATTCTTTGCTTGTCAGTGTTATTTCTTTGTTTGAACCCAGGTTCTTCTTGGCTCAGTGTGGAGTGGATATTATCCTGCAGGATTTGTTACGTGCTTTCTGGTTTACCTTTCACTTGTATTGCTGGAATAGTAATGTGCTTTCTATTTTACTTTTCCTGCTGGATTTATTACATACTTTCTGGTTATCCTTTTACTGCTATTGTCCTGCTGGATTTATTACGTGCTGTCTGGTTTACCTTTTACTTTTCAGGTACCGTTCTACTCGTACTAATAGTAAGTAACTGCACTGTGGTTGTCATGATATTCAGTAGCTTCTAACATGGATCATTCTGGGTTACCAGGAGATTACTGATAGTGGGATAGCTTTTATTAGGGCAGCAGTTCTACTGTAGGTAGGGCTTCTCTAGAGTTAGGGTAGATTTAGAATTGCCCTGCTGACCTCAGTGGTTGCTTACTGGACAGTTTGCGCCAAATCTGACTGCAATACCTTTTTGAGCTTAATGGTGCCTTGACAATCTGCGGCACAACCCCATAACAGTAGATTCGACCTGTAGCGGTTTCTAAGGGCAATATTCTCCCTTAGGCCTCATGCACACGACCGTAAAAACTCCCGTTATTACGGGTCGTAATCACGACCCGTAATAACGGGCTCATAGACTTCTATTGGCGACGGGTGCCTTCCCGTTTTCTCACGGGAAGGTGCCCGTTCCGTTAAAAAAGATAGAACATGTCCTATTTCTGGCCGTAATAACGGCACGGACAGTCCATAGAAGTCTATGGAGGTCTCGTAATAACGGGTGGCTACATGTGTGCACCCGTCATTACGGCAGCGTTGCTAAGCGACGTCAGTAAATAGTCACTGTCCAGGGAGCTGAAAGAGTTAACTGATCGGCAGTAACTCTTTCAGTACCCTGGACAGTGACTACCGATCAGTATAAACCTGTAAAAAATAAAAATAAAAGACGTTCATACTTACCGGCAACTTCCTGCTTCCTCCAGTCCGGTCTCCCGCCCGTTGCCTTGGTGACGCGTCCCTCTCGACATCCGGCCCGACGTCCTGGATGACGTTTCAGGCCATGTGATCGCTGCAGCCAATCACAGGTCAATCACAGGCTGCAGCGGTCACATGGACTGCCGCGTCATCCAGGGATGTCGGGCTGGATGTGAAGAGAGGGACGCGTCACCAAGACAACGGCCGGGTAAGTATGAATTTCTTTAACTTTTATTACAGAAAAGGCTGTCCCTTCTCTCTATCCTGCACTGATAGAGAGAAGGGGCTGCCGATTAGTGCAGTGCTATTTTGCCGCCAAAAACGTGCTCGTAAATACGGGTGGAATACGTGTGACACCGGACCCATATTTACGAGCACGGGTTCGTAAATACTGGTGCAAAACGGGTGGAATACGTGTGACACCGGACCCGTATTTACGCCAGTATTTACGGGTGGGAAAAAATACGGTCGTGTGCATGAGGCCTTAGCAATTTTTTTTCTTTATTTTTTCCTTTTCTAGCTTTGTTCAATTAAGGTGCTCTAATGAGGGATCCTGTGTCTGTTACTTATGAGGGTGGTGTCCATTTAGTTGTTACTCATTATTTATATACCGCCAACAAACAACAAGCAGTGGTGGACCCAAATTCAATAAAATGTTTTTTATTTAATCAATACAAGTTCATGTTAAAAATATAATACAGACATACCAAGAACAAAGTGACGAAGAAGGACAATATATTACAAATAATCAGCAAGAAAATTGTATTCAAATATTAACTAATATTAAATATAGCAAATTTATTTAAACAAAATATGTCATCAAATAAAGTGCCAGTGCATATGAAGGTTAAATATAGCAAAACTATTATACAAAAAGCAGTGTGTATACCAAACACCAGACAAAGAGGTAAGTATACATGTCATTAAATTGATCACATATATAAATACTTTACAATAGTGCACAGAATAATTAAATGAGTTCCTAAAAAAAAAACAAGAAAAAACAAGACCAATGTACATTTTGCCAACGGCTTCATCTGGGGTGTTTGGTTTACCCCCAAAAGAGGGCATGTTCCCTTTGTTCTGACTTTGTTTCCTGACATAGCATGTTCTACGGTAGAGCGTGCTTGTCATAGGGCATGCGCTGCAATCAGGAAGTCGTGTTTAAACAGGCTCTGTCACCAGATTATCAAATCCTTATCTCCTATTGCATGTGATCGGCACTGCAATGTAGATAACAGTAACGTGTTTTGTTTTTTTAACACAACGCCCAGCTAGTATAACAAGTAAACACGCCCAGATGTTACAAACACAATACACGCCCAGTTGGAAATAAGAAAAAACACGCCCAGTTGTCCATTAGAAAGGCTCATTTGCATAAATATAAAATTGCTCATAACTTGGCCAAAAATGATTGTTTTTCCCCCAAAAAAAACGTTACTGTTATCTACATTGCAGCGCCGATCACATGCAATAGGAGATAGGGATTTGATAATCTGGTGACAGAGCCTCTTTAAGCACCAATATCACAGAAGCGCAACTTCCTGATGTCAGCGCTGACTTCTGCACTTGCCCTTTATGTCCATATGACAAGCGTACTCTGATATAGGATGGGCTATGTCTTGTGTTACCACCAGAACATAGAGCGCAGGTGGCTGGCATTCTTTTATGCCATTAATAACATGATTAGGTTTGTCCAGCTGGTTTTTATTTTTGATTTGTAAAACGATTTCTGATTGGAGGGATTTGATTTAAATGCCTTTTTTAGGGATTCACCAACCACCCCCAGAGGAATCTGTTGAAGAAATGTGCATCGGGTGTGGTGGCTGTCTGCAGGACTTTAGTTATTTATTTATTCTTTGCCCTATTGTATTTTCTATATTGATCAGCTTGAGTAAACGTATACTTCCCTCTTTGTCTGGTGATGTTTGTGTATGTGTGTGTGTGTATATATATATATATATATGTGTGTGTGTGTATAGATGTATATATATATATATATATATATATATATATATATTACTGCTTTGCTGTATAATAGGCTCTCTATATATAACCTTCATATGCACTTGCTCTTTACTTGATGACGTATAATGCTTAAATGAACTGTGCTGTATATAATATCCTAATTCAGTGACATTTTCTTGTTGACTATTATGTAATCTCCTTTGTACATCTGTGTTGTCTTTTTTTTTTACTACTGTTTTGAACGTGATCTTGTATTGAATAAATAGAAATTGACTTTTTCCTACGGGTTTGCTGTGTTTAGGCTTGTCATTATTTATATAGCAACAACATATTTCACAAAGCTGTACAGATACCTTGTGCTTCTCGTGCATTTACATACGCTAATACAATGTATTACATTATTTTACTATATATTACAGAATAAAAGATAGCTAAGATAATCACTGTGCATTATGGTTATAACCTATATTTTTTATTTGTTCTGCCATATAAGATAAAATATTAAAAAATTATTTGTGTGGTACTGACATTTTGGCTCAATTCAGAACACTGTATAAATAAAGGTCTCAGCCTAGTAACTTTGTCTTTTGGTTTGAATCATTTTCTATAGACTTTGCATCTCTGCTCAGAACATAATTTTATTTTATCTGAGGCATACACATGCACGGACAAACACAAACTACAAGTGAATGCTTTAATTCTCTGCACCAGAGAGATAAGTGACCTTCTAAACAAGAGAACGGCAGAATTGCTCCACATTTTTATTGCTTCACTAATTTCATTTAACCAGCTCCCCACACATTGGTATGTGTTTTACATTAGTGAATATATTTATGCATGAATATTATGAGAGTTATTCCAGCATAAACGTGATGCATGCTTACACACATGAACGCATAGGCCTCCACTTTTCACTGGAAAGCCGATATCCCCTGCTGATTTTAAATTGTGCCTCTTGGGCTTCATTTGATTGTGTGGAAGGTTCTGACCGACATTGAAGAACATTGTATTATAATAATGCCCTTAAAATCCTGCGCACGGTCCTACATTATCAGAATCTATTGTTCGAATAATCAGCCCTTTCTTTTAATTTATGAGACGAAATGAAAAAAAGCTTCCCCTGAATTTCTTGAAGATGGCAGTAATGAAGCTCTAAAGGAATAGTCAAGGGAGTAAAGCTAATTAAAATGCAGCAGGGTGTAAAGGAAAAGGTAACAGCCACACACTATGCTCTGCCTCTGGTTTACCCACACTAATTGACAGGAGGTACAGTGCTACTCGGCACACACACAGAGCGAACACTAATGGAGTCAGCGCAAGCTGATCTTACTGCCTGACTTGTCTCATTATCGACCTTGAACTGGCAAAGGTCAGACGATGGCACTGCTTTCATCAACTTGACAGGTGTCTGACGATCTATCTTTTTGTAGTGCAATAACTTGGCAGTTGTCTAATCCTGTATATGAATTACTGAAGTGATGCCCAGGGTTTTTTTGTTTGAGAAAAGAATATAACAACCTTTGGTGAAACTGGGTCTTTAGAGACTCAGTGACCCAATAAGAATTCTTCATAAGGATGTAATAGCACTAAATGGCCTTAACCACTAAGTTATCCACAATGCTCTACGGTTATTTTTTTTAAGATGAAGAAGCAACATTATACACATAGATAATACAGTGAAGATATATTATATGGCCAATTAGTGGATTTGGTTTTTCCATTCAGCCACCCTAATTAATTGTTAAAAGGTATGTCAAATGAGGAATACAGCTATACAATGGTATACAGCCATACAATCGACACTAGCCATGCAATCTCCATAGATATACATTAGCATCAGACTGGGTTGTATTTAAGAGCTGAGTGACATTTAGCATGATGGTGCGATAAGATGCCACCCATCTGACCAGTCACTTTTTTCCTGCCACATATATCGTTGTCAACCATAAGTCCTGTTATTGTGAAAATAAAATGCCCATGAAAAACAAAAGTTCAGATATAGTCAGCTACAAAAGTTCACTGAACAGGAATGCCAAGTGCTGAAATAAATGGGGGCGGATTTACTAAGACTGGCGTTTCATATGCTAGTCTTAGCTTTCTGCTCTGCTGGAGTAAGATGCAATGGATTTATTAAGAGACCCATGGCCATGCGCCATAAAACTGTATACTCCTCACAATTTTTCTTCACTTCACCTCAGGCTCCCTCAAATTGCCGCGGCAGGGCCTTAAATGTGACATAGCACTAAACATCTTGACTGCTGCTTCACATACAACGTCCTGATGCTACCCATCGTCAGTACATTGTATGAGCCATGGCATGCTGAGGGGACCCGGGGGGAAGGGGGGGTGAGTAGCAAAGTGGAGCAGTAAGGTGAGTTGACATTTTTTTTTAATCATACCATGGAGGGCAAGGTATGGCATGGGCCTCTACCTTGTTACACGCCACTTAGTATTATTTACAGTAGATAAGAGCTGGCATAGATTTCTGCTATATTTCATGCCAGTATTCTAGCGTAAATTATAATAAATTTTTTTGTGCCGATGTGGCCTGGACCCTTTAGGCCGGATTCACACGAGCGTTGCGTTTTTGCGCGCGCAAACAACGCAGCGTTTTGCGCGCGCAAACACTATTTGACAGCTGCGAGTGTCATCCGTGTCTGATGCGCGGCTGCGTGATTTTCGCGCAGCCGGCATCATAGAGATGAGGCTTGTCGACGCCCGTCACTGTCCAAGGTGCTGAAAGAGCTAAATCTTTCATCACCCTCGACAGTGAATGCCGAACACAACAGCGAAAAACCTGTTCAAAAAAAGATAAAGTTCCTACTTACCGAGAACTTCCCGGCCGTTGCCTTGGTGACGCGTCCTTGGTGACGCGTCCTTGGTGACGCGCCTCTCTTGACATCGAGCCCCACCTCCCTGGATGACGCGGCAGTCCAAGTGACCGCTGCAGCCTGTGATTGGCTGCAGCCTGTGCTTGGCCTGTAATTGGCTGGAGCTGTCACTTGAACTGAAGTGTCATCCCGGGAGGTCGGACTGCAGGAAGGAGACAGGAGTAATCGGTAAGTTAGAACTTCGTTTTTTTTTTACAGGTTCATGTATTTTGGGATCGCAAGTCACTGTCCATGGTGCTGAAACAGTTTAACTCTTTCAGCACCATGCACAGTGAATGTCTCCCGACGTCGCGGACCGGAAATTTTTTTGCAGTTGTGAAGTTAGCTTCGGTTGTCGGGGTTCGCTAATCGCAAAGACACTCCGTTTGGATGTTCGGAAACAGAAAAGCACGTGGTGCTTTTCTGTTTACATTCATCCTTTTGACAGCTGTTGCGCAAACACGCAGTTCGCACGGAAGTGCTTCCGTGCGACATGCGTGGTTTTCACGCACCCATTGACTTCAATGGGTGCGTGATGCGTTGAAAACGCTGAATCAACGGACATGTCGTGAGTTTTTTGCAACGGAGCAACGCTGCGCAAAAAACGCTGCCATGTCTGCACGGCCCCATTGTCTAATATAGCTACGGGCAACGCACGTGAAAATCACGCGCGTTGCACGCGCGTATTTTACGTTCGTCTGAATAAGCCCTTATGGTAAGCTAAATGCAATTTGCGACTTTTGGGCTTTTCTGGTGTAGAAAGGTTGATAAATTCCACCCATAGCGCATAAGTTAGATGACTTGGTTGCAACACTTGACTGATCTTCACATTGCACTGAGCTCTACCCTAACACATTTGGACAGGGGAGTTGCTATAGGTTGTATAGAGGTAGCAGTCGCACCTGGACCCTGGTGTCTGAAGTGGCTTATGACTCATTCCCCATAAAAAGACCCCAGTATTATAAATATCACATGATAGGTGGGGGAACCGGTTTCAGATTTCACATTGGTGGTCTGGAGCTTTAAATTACTTCTCTGATTTGGGATTAATTAGAATAGTCCACATACTTTTGGCTGATGTAGTGTATGTTCATGCAGTAATGTCTGGCTCATACCATAATCACCCCCTTACAGACCTATATACAGCTGTATGTGTGCATACAGCCGCTACATATAGTTAAAGAAACAGTCCAGGCAAAACTGATAAACTGTGTTCAGATTACTGCAGGGCCTGAAGGGGCAGTGCACAACCTAGAGATTGGAAGAACTGCAAAGGGACTAGTCATGAATCACCCCTTCAGGCCCTGCACTAAATATAACACAATTTGGTTACCTAGTGTTTTTTGCTGTATGCTTTAAGAATTATCAAATGGGAATGGCAATTGTATAATGTTTAACATCTACATGTCTGGAGATATATACAAGGAAAAATTCTGAAAACATATGATATGTTAAACAGTTTAACATAAGTGTTGAGCATTTAATAGATATTACAAATTGTTAAAAAGCAAAAAAAAAAACATTAAAAAGAGGAAAAAATGATTGTAGGCTTAAAGTATTCATAGGGGTAAGAATAATTTTGCAGCATTCAAAGATTTGAAAAAGGCTTACCTTTTATACCTCACATGAATAAAGGCTTCACCACACCATCTGCGTGAAACACAAGTCATCGTTCTTCAGGTCCATTTCTCTAGGGCACAATCCTGGTATTTGTAGATAGAGCCAGCGAAGGCAATCTAGGTGAGACTGAGAGGATTTATCATTCTGGCAGACCACACATAACACTTTTATGCTTTATTTATCTTCCTCAGGTTGCAGTAAATGGCACAGTTCTGTAATTCTGATTAGTAAACATTTTCATTCCTCATACATCTCCTCATAGGCCAAATCTCTGGGTTTTATGTTGATCACATGCTAGGTTACATTGTATAGCTCTTATAATACAATGTACATGCAGAATGAAACATTTTATCAGTCCATAGATAAAAACAACTGAATACTGAAGACATTTTTGTCTAACGTACTATGACATTCTGATATATTATTCAAAGTACAAGAACAGTTGAAGTCCAGCCTGATTGTATTGATTTCTACGTAATTGTTCACTTCGGCACACATTGTTCTAGACTCGGAAAAAAAAAATCTTGTTTTAGCTGAAATTGGCTGTCCATGCTGTTTGGAATTGATGAAAGCGTGAACAGAATGGAACTCCTGTCGTCATTCTCTGGTCATTCAGGTCCATAAATAAAGCCAGACAAAGCTGATTGTGGTCAGTTGTTGAACATAACTGTAAGCAATACTTCCCTATTACACGTGAGGATCGATGATGTCTGCTTGTCAAATAAAGAGGAGCGTGATAAAAATAAAAAAGTATGTAACTCTACAGATTTAATAACCAGTTTATTGTCACCATAATTTATGATCCAAGTAGCCATAAGTCATACTTTGGAATTCCCAGTGTCCCAGGATACAACCACCTATGGTAAATGTATACTTATAAGACCCTATAGCAACATTCATAGATACAGTCATGGGCATAACCACCAGGGAAGCAGGCATAGCAGCTCCTATAGACGCCAATAAAGAGGGCCAAACCTCTACTCAGGGGGCAGGGGGATAATAGAAGGTGAGAGTGGGAGAATGATTGCAGATCACTGAAGGATCAAGGAAAGAAGGAAAATACACAGAACAGAGTTAAAGAACCACAAGCCATGTCCTGATGGAGTGGGGCACCATGTTTTTCTCTGGGTCCCATGGTTACTTGTTACGTTACACGTATGGAACTAATGAATGCTGCCCCTGATTTATTGCATTGTCTCATATCAGGAACCAACAGCAATCCTATCTAATAATACTTACATACCATATGCTGCCCTAAACATAGGCATTAAGGCATTGCATTGCCACTATACAAGTTACACGACTACTGCTTTGTATACTATGAATGTATTTCATGCTTCCACTGAATGTTAATGAGTCATATGAGGATAGAAACATGCTGCACTATTTCGTCCTGCAAAATTACAGAAACAGAGAATAAAACCTGACGAAACCCGTTAAATTGTTTCACCGGGCGCCATGAATTTTAAACAAGCAATGAATGCACAATGGAACAACAGAAAACCCAAATGCAGATGTGAACAGAAACAAACAATGGCCAGTAGAAATTTACACTTACCAGTAGGCAGCAGTTACCAATAACCAACAGAAAATGGGTGTATGCACCACCGGTACTGCATATACATAATGTGCTTAACTGTTTATACCACTGGTAAGCAGGGGAAGCTCTATCTTTAGATATAATGTGAATAACAGATTAACAAATCATGTCAAACCACCTGGGAAAGGGACCTGTGATAACCACAGTATACTCTGCTGAACGTTTTTCTCCAAATCTTTCCGTAAAATCTAAAAATTTATTGGAATGTTGTTAAGTATCTTCACTCATGTTTACCCTACAGCTTGGTAAAATTGTATCTATATATATATATATATATATATATATATATATATATACACACACACACACACACACACACACACACACACACACACACACACACACACATAAAAGTGTGCCTTGGCTTCATCGTTGTGTATATCTACATTTCATAAAAAATTATGTTTTGCTCATTTTCCTCAGACCTGATTGTCTCTGCTTGTTTATGGCTGTCACTAATTTGCTCGTTTGCTGCTGGAAAATAGCTAATTAAAACCCACTTCAGCTAACAAGCTGTCTGGGACCATGCAAATGTCACTCTCTGCTGTCTGCTATTTCCGCTTACACTTTTCATTATTAGTGTTGTTTTTCCTACCACCACCACAGTAATGAATGCTAGGGTAGATTTAGTGTCCTCTTCACAGGTGTGTGCTTGTACATCAGTACATCATCACCATCAAAGTGCTGCTGTGCTCCTGCTCTCCTCTGCTTTGAGTGTTATTACCTCTGACAGCAAATGGCTTCAGACGGCACTGCTTGTTAGCGTTACATTCTGAACAGCTTCATCTATCTTTTTCTTTTTTACAGTGACTAGTTGCAATAATTGTATGTGCCTGATGTATTAGTGGCTTCTGTTCATTGTGTATGTTGATCAGCAAAATTAGTTCATATTGTCATCCATACACTTCAGCATATCGGCTAGTGTCATAATTATGCTGTCATGATTGTGCCGCCACACGTTCCCTAATTTATAGCATCTAAATTACATCCAATATTAACAATTTTGCAGCTGTTGCTATGGAATGCTCAGGCTTGTTCTCATACATTATTTGGTAATTGGTCTTTGATACCTGAGGTGAGGTTATGTAGCTTAATATGATTAAAATAAAAATTAAAAAATAAATTATTATATTCATTTTGAAAATTGTAACACATTCATTGTATCTAGTCAACATTATAACTAAGCAATTAGATCGGCAGTAAAACAATAATGTCTGGTTAAGGAAAAGCTTTTCTTTAAATATTGCATGTGCTATGTTTTGTATTGCTGTATACAGTACAGATTTATATTTCTTTATTTCCCATTGAGTACATGTGCCAACATATCCAACAGAGTTGTGCACTGACCCTATTCACACATCAGTCTTTGTCAAACAAAGGGCCTCACACAAAAAGACCAATTTTATAGAATGCCAATTAACCTATCTCTATGTTTTTGAAGTGGTTGGAGGGGGGACCCAAGTACCCATGCAGATGTTTTTCCTCTTTAGACCAAAATCTAGGCCCCATGTGTTAAAAGACAACAGTTCAAATCACTGAACCAAATGGTGGAGCTGTATATTGCTCAGATATGGATCAAATTTTGGAGCAGAAAGTAAAGTTAATTTTCCATGTCAGCTGATCACCTCTGCGGGCAAAATAAAGCATAAGACAACAAATCAATACAGCTCTACTGAGCACTACTATTTACAATGGATGAATGTAGCTCTACTGCAATAAGATGCGCAGATGGTTTAGCTAAAAATCATGCTGCCTTTGTGTTATTATATTCTCAATTAGGTAACTGGAAAATTAAAGATAACATATTTTTCCCTGTTTTTCTGTATATCTATCATAATATTTACCTGCATCATGCTGCTCCAGCATTCATAGTGATTGTGTGCTGCTATATAATAAAGGAGCCAACAATGTAACTACTGCAGTGTTTGGCCCAGTAATTCCTGTGAGAGGAGCCACTGATTGGTTGCTGACATGCGACTTCTAGTCAATGGAAAATTTCGTGGAGAGTGTGGATCAGGTAATTGCTTGATGGGTGCAATGGCTGGTATGATGTGGGCACTATAGCTGATGGTACTATCACTTTATGGCCGTGGGCAATAAGGCTTTTATAATGTAACACTAAGACTGAATTTTGGGGGCACTGTGGTTAGTGGGTTGAAAAAAATACCTAAATCCTAAAAACTATGCTTTTTCTAATACAAAACAATATCTTGTTAGCAGCAGACTGGCATTGCATGCTATAATATAGCTTATTATCAACAATTACAACTAAATCCTTCTTACCCAATAATTATCCATTCAGGGTATAAAATCGTTTGTATATTTTTTGCCCCAAAATGTATAAACTCATCTGCAATTTCAGGTTAAAGTGGTTATCCGGGGAAAAAAAAAATTGCATTAATATTTTTATGTAAAAAGAAGTCACTAATGTACTTTAATTTAAACTTCGGTGCTAAATCGTGCAGATTAAACCTGGTGAATTGTTCCCAGAAGTCCTGCAGCTTTTATAATATTAATGATGCGCCGGCACAGCCCCAGGTGACTGAGGGCTTGCTTCCTGTGCTGTTCGTATCTGCGTGTTATCAATGGCTTGACCGCAAGTGGCTGTCACATTGCCTATTGCTGGTGTCCCTGAGCAGAGCATCAGCTAGCGCTTTGCTGGGGACTCCAGCACATTAGCCAACATCACTGTCCTTATATGGACAGTGACGTTGGCAGCAGTACTGGAGTTCCCGAGCAGAGCATCAGCTGATGCTAGTCTCGGGAACTCCAGCGATAGGAAACCCCTGAAGTCACTGACCATATATGGACAGTGACGTTGGCAGCAGCAGTTCCCGAGCAGAGCATCAGTGGTCAGTGACTTCAGGGGTTTCCTATCGCTGGAGTTCCCGAGCAGAGCATCAGCTGATGCTCTGCCTGGGGTGTCCAGTACTGCTGCCGACGTCACTGTCCATATATGCAATAAAATAGAAGAGTCAGCACTCCAAAAGGATACATTTATTCACCCATCAGTGCAGTAGGATGCAACATTTCATTTCAGCTGCTCGAGGCAGCCTTTGTCAAGCCAGTCAAGGAGTGCTCGGGGACTCCAGCAATAGGCAATGTGACAGCCCCTTGCGGTCATTCCATTGATAACACGCTGTCACGAACAGCACAGGAAGCAAGCCCTCAGTCACGTGGGGCTGTACCGACGCATCATCAATATTAGAAAAGCTACAGGACTTCTGGGAACAATTCACCGAACTGCACGATTTAGTACCGAAGTTTAAATTAAAGTACATTAGTGACTTCTTTTTACATGGTCCTGGTAAAAATATCTGGGATTCTGTACTTATAATATTAGTCCAGTTTGCATAAGACTCATTAACCCCCTTAGTGACCAGCCTATTTTAGGCCTTAAAGACCAAGAATTTTTTTAAGTTTTTCCATCGTAGCATTCAAAGAGCTATAATTTTTATTTTATTTTTTCACCGACAGCTGTATAAGGATTTATTTTTTGTTGGTCAACTTGTAATTTGTAATACCACATTTTGCGTTACATATAATTTATTGATTACATTTGAATAAAATTTTTGGGGGGAATAGAAAAAAAAAATGTCCATTCTTTATTGCATCCTAAATTTACACCGTTTACCGTGTGGTATTAATAAAATAATAACTTTATTCAGAGGATCGTTACAATTGCAGCGATACCAAATTAATATAGGTTTTTTTTATGTTTTACTACTTTTACACGGTAAAAACAATTTTTTTTCAAAATTATTTGTTTTTGTGTTGCAATATTTTAAGAGTCATTGTTCATTTTTTTCTGCTTACATAGCTGTATGGGTTTTTTTTCTTTTTTTCGAGACAACCTGTAGTTTTTATCGGTACCATTTTGAAGTCCATACGACTTTTTGATCACTTTTTATCATATTTCTTTTACGGCAGGATGAACTATTTTTTTTATTTTTTTTTTACGGCATTCCCCGTGCGCTTTAAATAATCTAATCATTTTATAGTTGGGGTCGTTACAGATGCAATACCACATATGTGTAACTTCAAAATAAAGCCTTTTGTAAGGGGAAAAGGTGGGTTTTTTTTTACTTGGGATTTTTATTTATTTATTATAAACTTTATTAACTTTTTTATTAGCCCCACTAGGGGACTTTACTATGCAATAATTTTATCACTTTTATAATACACTGCATTATTTCTGTATTCAGAGTATTATTGCCTGTCAGTGTAAAACTGACCTCTAGCATGGCCTAACAGGCATTCACTAAAGGCATACCAGGGGGCCTTTGTTAGGCCCCGGGCTGTCATCCAAACCTTCATCCCTCCTGCGATTGCATCGCGGGTATGCCGATGGAGTGAGATAGAGAGCCCCCTCCCTCTGAAACCACTGAGATGCAGTGGTTGCTATTAACCGCCACATCTAAGGGGTTAACTGGGCGGAAACTATGCTGATTTTGATTCAGCATGTCTGCTCCAAGCCCTCAGCTACCTCTGGTATCTGAAAGCAGGGAGCTTTTACTACTCCTGGCGGCGCTGTTTCAGTATAAAGCCCATTAGTGACCACCGTAAAAACACCTATGGGCGGTCATTAACGGGTTAATGACTTCTTTTTCTATATAGTCCTTTAGCCAATTTTGTATCTAATCACAAATTTTACTTTGTAAAACAATCGACATTAACTTGTACGATTGTAAAGGATCTGCCAGGCACAGCTTCGGGGTTAACTCCCAGAACTAATCAGTCAGCACCTGAGAATACATCCCTGAGACTGACTCCTGCTTCCACCATTCAGGCTGGCAGGCTTAGGAGTGGGAGAGCCTATCGTAACCTGGCCAGACTCAGCTAGCTCCCGCCCTTGGTCTATTTAAGCCTGCACTTCCTGTCCCTCGGTGCTTGTGATTCTTTCCTTGTGGTTTCCTGGCCCAGCTACAGCTCCTGCTATTTTTGATCCTGCTCCATACAGACCCTGGCTTACCGACTACTCTTCTGCTTTTCGTTTTGTACATCGCACACTCCTGGCTTGACTCGGCTCGTTCACCACTCTGGTTGCTCACGGTGTTGCCGTGGGCAACGGCCCCTTTTCCTTGCTTGTGTTCCTTTGTATTTTTGTCGTGTTTGTCGTGCACTTACTGAGCGCAGGGACCGCCGCCCAGTTGTACCCCGTCGCCTAGGGCGGGTCGTTGCAAGTAGGCAGGGACAGAGTGGCGGGTAGATTAGGGCTCACTTGTCCGTTTCCCTACCCCCTGCCATTACATAATCACAAGCCCCGAGGGACAGGAAGTGCAGGCTTAAATAGACCAAGGGCGGGAGCTAGCTGAGTCTGGCCAGGTTACGATAGGCTCTCCCACTCCTAAGCCTGCCAGCCTGAATGGTGGAAGCAGGAGTCAGTCTCAGGGATGTATTCTCAGGTGCTGACTGATTAGTTCTGGGAGTTAACCCCGAAGCTGTGCCTGGCAGATCCTTTACAACGATAACTGTGAGGGACCAGATTGAATGCTTTAAAAAAAATCCAAGTATTTTACATTTACTGGCATCCCCTTGTCTAGATTGCTGTTTACTACTTCATAAAAGGCAAGTAAATTTGTTTGATACAACATCCCTTTCATAAAACCATGCTGGTTGGAGGTGACTATATCTAAAACATACTGTTCAGTATGATTTCTTATTAAATTAAAGTAACTTGCCAACTACAGATGTCAAGCTTACTGACCTTGAACTGCCGGGCTTTTATGTTTGAGACATTTTTGAAAATAGGGATAACATTTGTTTTTTACCAGTCTTACCTGTGTGAAGAGAAACCTTAAATACCAAAACTAATGGCTAGTAGTATGCTTGTACTATGGATTTATGAAATAGAGCTAGTAATATGTAGACACTATGTGGGCTCCCTGGTTGATGTGAGCGCTAATGTAATGATAACGTGAGCAATTTGGCCGTTGGTACTGTCAGAATACATGTATTGGCACTCTGTCTTTTCTTTAGAGAGCACTGTAGCTTGAATTGTGTACACATCCATATGATTGCCAGAACCCAAGGTTTCCTAGACGATTATGACCCAGAGCATCACAGTGCCTCTACAAATGCACACAAACCCAACCGTCCACATGATGTACAGGAAATTGTTATTCATCAGACCAGGCCACCTTCTTCTCTTCCACCGTGGTCCAGTTCTGATTCTTACTTGACCATTGCAGATGTTTTGGTGGTAGACGGGTCAGCATTGGCACTCTGACCGGTCTGAGACTACGCAGCCCCAAACGCAGCGAGCTGCGATGCACTGTGTGTTCTGACACCATTCTATCCTAGCCAGCATTAAATTTTTCAGCAATTTGTGCTACTATAGCTCTTCTGTAGCATCAGACCAGATGGGCGCATGCGCATCAATGAGCCTTGGCCGCCTATGACCCTATCGCTGGTTCACCAGTTATTTCTCCTTGGACCAGTTTTGAAAGCTACTAACCACTGCATACCTGGAACACCCCAAAAGATTTCACATTTTGGGGATGTTCTGATCCAGTCATCTAGCCATCACTATTTGGCTCTTGTTAAAGTCGCTCAGATCCTTACGCTTGCCTATTTTTTTTTAGCTTTCAATACATCAATTTAAAGAAATATCCACTTGTCAGTGGTTTTAATGTCACGGTTCAACAATGTATATAAAAAAATGGCATACAATTTTTTTTCCTAGGCCAATTGACTATACTGTAATTCCTAAGACAGCATAATGTACTATACAATTATACCGTAGAGTACATTATACTACCAATAAAATCAGGTTTTGTTTTACTGTGAATCTATTGACTATGTTGGGATGTGGTGGTAAGGGTAGAGGTAGAGACAAAAGAAAAAAAAAAGTAATTTGATGCCTTAATGGTAAGAAAATCTATAACAGATGACAAATTAATGTTTTTGAAAACTGTTTTTAGACTACAACGTATGAAGTTGGAATAAAAATTTGTACCCTATAGACCTTTCTTGATAAAAGTGCAAAAAGTTCACATAAGGTTTTGTTTTGCTTAAATAAGTTTTCCCACGAGGGACGTTTATGACATATCCACAGGATATGACATAAATGTCAGATAGATTCGGGTCCCACCTCTGAGACCCGCAACAATCTCTAGAACGGGACCCCCTAAACCCCGTTCTAGCTTTGTCTGCTATCGCTGACTCCTGGCAACTTCGTGACTTTATGGTCGGGAGTTACAAAAACAGCATAGCTTGCTGAGCTACGCTGCTACCGCAATTCCCATAGTAGTGAATATCAGTTACGGAAGCAGCGTAGCATGCGAGCTACGCTGCTTCCGTAACTATCATTCAGTTCTATGGGGCTTATGAAAACAGCGTAGCTTAGCGAGCTACGCTGTTTTCACCTTCATGGTTGGAAATCAGCCGACACACACACAGAGGTAGAACAGGGTTTAGGGGCCCCGTTCTAGAGATAGATGCGGGTCCCAGATGTGTGACCCGCATCTATCTGACATTTAATACATATTCTGTGGATATGTCATAAATGTCCCTCGTGGGAAAACCCCTTTAACTCTACATAAACTGCTATGTGGTACTTCCATAAAGCAAAAATGATCATGTAGAAGCAATGCTACGGGCAGAAGGCTATGGGTGCCATATTTGGTATCCATGTGATACAGAAAGTCCAAGGAAGACCTCATAATAAAGGTAAGCACAAGTAGTGAGTGTGTAAACAGGAAGTTGTTATTATGAAGAGGATAACACCATTATTAACTACTAAATTACAAGCTAACATACTGTGAGTAGTACAGTTGAGGCAGACTTATCCCAGGTTCACACAGAGCAGTTTGGTGCAATTTTTGCTTTGTATTTTATTTTAACCAAAGCAATGAGCATATCCTACAGGGAAGAAAAGTATAAAGACGTACACTTCTCCTATTTTTGTATCCGCTGCTTGTGGTCGACTAAAAATAATTCTTAAAAAACTGCACCTGTGATCCAGGTCTTAAAGGGGAAATGCAGGCAAAAATTATCTGATGGCATGTCATAGAAACATGTCAAATGGTCAAATTGGTGGAATCCATGAGCTCAACAGTTATTCCCAAAAGGAAGGCGCTGTAGTCTCCAAACACTTTTAATGCTGCTTGAGAGTCGAGTTACTGTTAGGCCCCCTGCACACATAGCGTAATTGCTGCACATTTTCATCCGAATTTGTGGACGAAAGATTTGCACAGTATTACAGTCAGTCTGGATTCACACGAGCATGTTCGGTCCGTAAAGGACGGAACGTATTTCGGCCGCAAGTCCGGGACCGAACACACTGCAGGGAGCCGGGCTCCTAGCATCATAGTTATGTACGACGCTAGGTGTCACTGCCTCCCCGTGGAACTACTGTCCTGTACTGAAAACATGATTACAATGTTCGGTCCGGGACTTGCGGCCGAAATACTTTCCGTCCTTTACGGACCGAACATGCTCGTGTGAATCCAGCCTAATAGCAAAGTGGACGTAATTTTAAAAGTCTCAGCCACATGCTGCTGAAAATTCCTGTGCAAAAATTGACCTGCAGTGTGTTTTTTTTAAAACTGCATTATGTCAATTTATGCTGTGGCAGGGTTCCACATTTGAGTTCAATAGGGATGAGAACTTCTGCAACAAATAGGAAGTCTTGCAAATTCGCAGCACAAATGTCAAGTAAGACGTTCCTTTTTGATAAAAAAAACGATACTTACTACTCCTGATGTTACCATAGCGATGCATCACTCCTCGCCCGTATGTTCTCAGTGCTGCCGGCCTCCTGGGATTACATTTCATCCCATGTGAGCGCTGCAGCCAACTATAGGCTGCAATGGTTACATAGGAGAAAATGTTTTCCCAGGAGGCCGGCAGAACTTACACCATACCTGGGAGGAGTGATGGTTTGCTATGGGAGACCAGGGGGAGGTAAGTGTTGACTTCTTTTTTTTCTCCCCTTATCGTGTGTCCGTAGCGGCACTTACAGCCAGAAATCTGCACCAAATCACATACCATCTGGGGCAGCCTTTCGCCCAGATTTCCCTGTGGTATCTGGGTGGGATTGGCTGAAGTTTTCCCGCAGCAAATCCGACCTGTGTGCAGGGGGCCTTAACCTCTGATACAACATCTGAGCTCACATTCTCCCACAACGTGATCTTCTAAAAAGTGTCTATGACATCTCAGAAGATTACGTTTTAAACTTCCAGTGATTCATGAGCTGTCAACCCGCCCCTCAGAACTGGAAAATAATAAGGTATATGATATTATTCCAAATTTAAACCATAGTTGACAGAAAAATTGTATTCAATCCTTTTGTGATTTACTGAAGAAATGAGACAAAACATAAAATTGAACATTCAAATGATGATATCATCTTCATCCTAGTACTGTTATGTTGAATCACAGCATTTCATAACTTTATAGAAAATGTGTCATCAAAAAATGACCTATTGGTCAAATCAAGTTTTTGTGTTCAACATATTTTTTTTAAGAATATTTGGAGTTGTTTAATTTTCCATGTCATTATCCATATTGAAAAAATTCTTGAAATCTTGAGGTTTTCACTCTGGCCACTGAGCTTCACAATAGGCTGACACTTCCTGTTCTGTAGAGATCACTTCTCAGCAGTCATCCCATTATCATAACAGGCAGGATAATAATAAAAGGTAACACCTTTATATACATAACACCCGATCCACCATTGACAATAGGCGTTGGATATAGCTCCCCCTCTATGCACAATATGGGGAAAATATGAAAAGGTTTTATCCAGTTTTCTGACATAAAAAAGTAGTACATTTTGGTGCACACCATAGTTGCGTTAAAATGTGACTTTTTATTTTCCTCGCCACTTTCTGAATGTTGTGAGAAAAGGGGTGTGGTTTAGCCAAATGGGCGTGGCCTCCACAGTAACAGATTTTCTATAATTTATTCCAGAAACTGCCGTAAATTATGGCGTGAATCTAAACCTGCTCTGAATGCTGTTAACAAAGCAGAGCAGCTGCTTAGGCATTATGGCTGCTCCTATAATCATGTATAGAAAATAGGATAAGAAAATCTACAATCAGGGAATAAAACCAGATTAGAAAAAAATTATATTTCACTATCTAGTTTAAAGGGGTTTTCTCGAGAGACATTTATGATATGTCATAAATGTCAAATAGATGTGGGTCCCACCTCTGAGACCTGCATGTATCTCTAGAACGGGGCCCCCTAAACCCTGTTCTGCAGCTCTGTGTTGTGGCAGAAGCAGGTGAATTCTGACCATGAATAAGGAAACAGCATAGCTCGCTGAGCTACGCTGTTTCCGTAAGTCCTATAGAACTGCTTTTGTAACTGCCATTCACTACTATAGGAGTTACGGAAACAGCGTAGCTCAGCGAGCTATGCTGTGTTAGTAACTCCCGACCATCGAGTCAGAAAGTGGCCAGGGAGGCAGAGGGAGCAGAAAAAGGTAGAACGGGGTTTAGAGGTGGGACCCGCATCTAGCTGACATTTATGACATATCCTGTGGATTCGTCATAAATGTCTCTGATGGGAAAACCCCTTCAAATTAGTAAAAAAATACATAGGTGATACATTTCTCTTACATTAGCTGTATTCTCCAAATACTCCTAAAAACCCTCAGGCCTTAAACCATTAAATAGAAATCTGAAATAAATCAAGGAAGTGGAAGCAGAATGGATACAGTAATCATTAAGGACGTCTCTTGGTTGGATTTTGGCCCTTCTGCTTCATTCTTTAGTACAATGTACACATATCTGCAATACAGAACATAGAAAACCACATTTTAAGAGGCTAGACAGCCACAGTGATTTCGTTTAGTTGAAGCTGGATGCTAATGTCATTTCATAGGCCAATTGGCTGTAATCGCAGTTAGCAGGTTGAGCAGAGATGTGAAAATATTTTCATTATGCAAAAGGAGACGCTGCTCACTTTGTCACAGCAGAAGTTGCTACAGCTAATGTAAAATGACAAGTGCTTTGGCAGTAAAAGTCACATTTAATAGACACACTTTCTATGTGGAATGGGAAAGAGAAGCATACTGTGTGAGATACTCTGTTCCACTCTCCTTTCTAAGTAAACATATCCAGTTAAAATGAGCTCCTATCACTTCCAGCCAAATGACTGCTGGGAAACGGCCTTTTGTAAGATCAATTTGTTTTTACAGATAGAAGCATCATGGAAATGTTAATCCAAACTATGAAAATGCTTTTACACGCCATGCCAAAATGTCTCTAGCTTTCACATGGGGGATTGTGAATTGCTAATAGTTTTTTGGAGGCTAGAAAGACAAAATCCTCCATTATTTTTCCTAAATTGATTTTTTCCTTTTAGCGCAGATGATGTATGGGATATTTTGATTTATTATAGGTCAGTTAAAGTGGTTTAATAGAAGTACAGTAATATTTGTGTAGCTTTGTTTGATTATTCCTATCTATATTTGTAAACCTGTGTTTAATACATTTTTCCCTTTTCATAATTACAGTCTTGGTACTTATATTTGTACGGGTCATCACTTTAAGAGCTTGTTCACATGCTGTTTGCTATGTTCATCTCATCATAATCATATCATTTTAGAGAACACTGGTTCCGAAATGTTTTGCATGTAGTCTTATGAATGTTCCTTCTTCTGACAGTCATATCTTCTACAGTTACCGTCTCTAGTCAAGAGATGTTGACCACAGTCTCAGCTATTTGCTTCTTCACATACACAGGATTCTCTGCCCTTCTTCAGCCTCTACACTCTTGAATGTAGGTTTTTCTCAGGCCCCTCCCTCTTAATCCCTATCTCCTCGATCAATGTGGTTACATGACACGTACGTCGACACAGGACTCAGCGTGAATCCTCGTGGACCTACGGCTCCTCCTCCTCTCGACTTGGCCGCTAGAAAAACCTGTTTTCCAAGCAACCAAAGCCGTCTGCTGCATGGAGGAAGTGAGTGGAAAACCACCTTCAACACCCGGGATGAGCACTATGAATTCCTGGTGATGCTATTCAATCTCAGCAATACCCCTGCTGTTTTCCAAAAATTCGTAAATGACATCTTTTGGGGTGGTACCAATCAGTTTGTCCTGGTCTACCTAGAAAAAAATCTTAATCTACTCTCAATCACCTTTGTTCTGTATTACTCTGGCTCTGATAGCATTCCCTTTATGCCAAGTTGCTGTAATGCCTGTTTGAAAAGTCAGAACATTTGTTCCTGGACTACATCATCTCCTCTGAGAAACTTCAGATGGATCCAGTCAAGGTTTCTGCTATTCTTCATTGCCTCAATATATGGGTCTCAAATAAATATTATTCTAAGGGAAATAATTAATAAACACTGATATATTAATATAAATAGATATATGAAACATAGTGTTTCCAGCAGGGAGATGTATTGGATTTTTAGATCAGAGTGCCTCTGCCCAAACGAGTTAAATGAAATGTTAGAAAGAGTGACTTGAGATAAGGAAGATGATATATGATAGATAGAGGTAAAAAAAAACATATGTGATGGAAAAATTGTAGTATATAGATGTCTAATTTCAGAGATTATTATCTTGAAGTATGAGGAAGTAGAGGAGGGTTTAATAGTTTATATAACTTTTAGGTAGCCTAGAGAGGGGTACTGATGCCCACCTTCAATTGTCCAAAAATTGGGAATGAGTGAGGTCTTAGAGTGTGGAATTTACAAATAATGGTTTTTAGTCATATGTTTTTGTTATGGGTTAGGGTGGTGGCCTCAAGTAAAAAAGAATGTGGAATGAATGAAAATGGTTTGGTAGATATGATGTGAATGAGGAACAATATGGCTGGTTATAGATAGGGCTCTTTAATATTGGAGCAAAGATAAAGATTTTTCCGATTACGTGTCACTTCCTGCAGGAGGTGTGGTTTCAGATGGGGCTTTTTCAGATTAGGAGTCCGTTCCGGTGTGAGAAGGGAGATGTGGAATCGGAGATAGAGCTGTTTGAAGTCATCTGTCACTTCCTGTAAGAGGTGTGGCTCTGGATAGGGTTCAGATTATGAGTCACTTCCGGTGTGAGAATGGAAACCTTGTGAGCAAAGATAGAGCTGTTTCAGGTTTTGTGTCACTTCCTGTGGGAGGAAGTAGATTTCAGAGGCTGAATCGTAATGGAAATATAGAGGGGTTGCAGGTTTACATCAGGGGAAAGTGGGTATTTAAACATGTTAGTGTATGACAGTCAATGATTCCTGATGAAGGGGGATGCCCCGATATGCGTGGAATGTTTGGCCATTTTATATTTGTTTTTATATTTAAATGTTATTAAAATCACCCTTTTACTTCGGTTGACGATTCTGCCTGCTGCATTATTGAAAAAGTGACCAGGGGAGTGACATTTAAGGCGATTGTGGATCGGAGGGGACCTTGGTGCCTGGCTCTCCTCACATATGTGAATACTATTCCATTTGTATACTAATCTAATTGCACTGCATTGAACTTCAGCACAGCCGCTCTCCAAAGTCTTTTTTTTATATTTTTGCACCCTTAGGCTCCATGACAGTCACTACTTCTATAACCCTTGTAACACTCTTCCAGCCATTTGTGGGTAAAAAACACATTTTATATATCTTCTTCTCTAAGTAGTTGTCTTCTGCTGAGAAAAATTGTTTTTTCAGAGACTGAGAATTGCTGACAGTGAAACTTGTTCTGGAGGAATGGCGACATCTATTGAAGGGAGCACACTTTCTTGTCACTAACTTTGCTGACCATAAAAATTTGTAGTATCTCCAGTCTGCTATAAGTCTCAATCTGCATAAAGCACGCTGTGCACTCTTCTTTTTACATTTTGATTCAATCTTCTTGACCTTTCGTACGGCCAACAAGAATCGTAGAGCGGATGCTCTTTCCAGGTCTTTTGATCCGTCTAATTCTGGACACGATATATATTTTTTCTGAAATTATTCCCAGAGGACATTCCTTTGTACCTACTAATTTCTTGGTTTTATTCTCCATTGTTCTCAGGACTCCCTGCAGTGAAGTACACTCAAAAAAATTATTGGTTACTGAAATAAAAACAAGAAGTTAAAGAGTTTGTTGACTCCTGTGAACAGTTGAAACGTTTAAGACGTACCATGGGTCTCCTCCAGCCTTTGCCTATTCCAACTGAACCGTGGACTGCAGTCTTAATGGACATTGTTACCAATTTACCTCGTGCTCAGGGATTTACTACCATCTGGATAGTGGTGGATTGCTTCTCTAAAATGGCCCATTTTGTATTACTGTCTTGTCTGCCTTCATTTCCTTGGTTTGCTAATATATTTTTTAAGGAAATATTTCACTTCTATGGTGTTCCAGCTCGTAATGTCTTAGATTGAAGAATACAGTTAATTTCTAAATTCTCTAGGGCTGTAATGACAGGGTGGGGAGACAGACAAGTGAGCCCTAATCTACCCGTCACTCAGTCCCTGCCTACTTGCAACGACCCGCCCTAGGCGACGGGGTACAACTGGGCGACGGTCCCTACGCTCAATAAGTGCACGACAGACAAACAGATAAGGGTACACAGAGCTAGGGGGAGAAAGGGGCAGTTGCCCACGGCAACACCGTGAGCAACAAGAGAAGTGAACAAGCCGAGTCAAACCAGGAGAGAACGAGGTGCCAAACGCAGAGCAGAAGAGTAGTAAACAAGCCGAGTCAAACAAGGAGTGTACGAGGTACCAAACGCAGAGCAGGAGAGTAGTCAGCAAGCCGGGGTCAATATGAAGCAATGACAATAGCACAAGAAGCTGCAGCAGGGCCAGGAAACCAAACGAGAAGAATCACAAGCAAAGGAGGAACAGGAAAGGCAGGTATAAATAGACAGAGGGAGCGGGAGCTAGCTCCGTCTGGCCAGGCTGTGATAGGTTCTCCCACTCCTAAGCCTGCCACCCTGAGTGGTGGAAGATGGAGTCAGTCTCACAGACATAGAAGAAGGTGCAGACTGATTATCTATGGGCGTTAACCCCGAAGGTTAAGGTTAAAGGATCTGCCAGGGCACTGTGTAAAACCATAAAGATTTCTCTGGACTTTTCCTCTGAATGCCATGCTCGGAGTAATAGCCAGATGGAACAGATCAACCAGGTCCTCGAGCAGAATCTCTGAACCTTTGCTAATGCTCATCAGGATAATTGGTCCAAGGTGCTAACTTGGGCTGAGATTGCCAGTAACAAATACATCACTGAGTAATCAGATAAATCTCTATTTGAAATGGTCTACGTTCAAAGTCTGAATCTTCCTCTTCTGCTCACAGCACATCCTAGGAGACCTACTGTTGTGGAGGTTGGAATAATCCTCAAAACATTTGGCCGGAGGTGCACAAGAATTTTGAAGCTGCTGTTGCTAAGTCCAAATGAGTTGATGATATGCATTGAAACCCGGGTGCTAAAATTATTCCTGGGATAAAGTCCAGCTGTAATTTGAGAATATCCAACTTAAAGTTCCATTTTATAAACTTGCTAGATGTTTCATTGGGCTTTTCCATGTACTTAAGCAGATTAACTAATACTTCTAGAGATGCAAACGCATGTCGTGTCAGAGGGGTAAGAGGAGCTAAAAGGAAATGAGGGCGGACACTTGCTGTTTCTTGGCAGGGGCCTTCCCACCCTGGTAACGCTATCTGGCTGGTTATGAAAAATGGGGGTGACCCCCACATTGTTTTTTCTAATTATTATTTTTCTAACCGTACTGGTGAATATGACACCCAGATCAATATTGTTGTACAGCTCCCAGATAAACATGTCATACCGCCCATATGTAAATACTGCCTTACCATAGTCAGATAATTAATGTCATAGACCAGCCAGATACAATGTGCTACACTGTGGAATTTTCTGTTTAACTCATTCAATCTTGCTCTTATCTTCCACTAAGGTTGCAAATTGAGCAATATAGTCCACTCATCTCAGATATACAACCCTCTGCTAGGACTTAGTTAGTTCTTCTGACAGGCACCCAACACCTTTTATGTAGATGTGCCATCACACACACTACACTCCAGCAGTTAAAAAAAAAGTACAGTGCTTACAAATATAGTACAAAAAGTAAAATAAAATTATATACCAGAATATGCAAAATAGTTTACAAAATAGAAAAGAGAAGACAATAGAAAGACCGACAATAGAAAGACCTATGGAGTTATAAACTGATGAGTCTCTTCCACTTCAATTAGTGAGGGAGGAACTATAGTTGCAGACCTTAGATTTGGAACTAACCCCCAGAATTTTCCAGGTCGTCAGTCTTATTGTCCAGAGTCTAGTGCTGCCCACCAATACATTAGGTAAGGAAGCTCTTTGTTAAGTGGTTAGTGATCGAATTAGGAAGGCAGCGCAATATTTTTTACATAGTTGATTTTGTACTTTCATTAGCGTCACTGAATACTTCATATCGCGCTTTGTCCTTTCCAATGACAAGTTTTAAGCTGTAATCACTACTATACGATCCAGTACTACAATAAAAATTCCTGTCCGCTCTGGTTAATTTCATGAGGGTATTTTCCTCGCTGAAGATTTAAACTATGTTGTTACCAGGCCCATAACACTTTCAGAGCACTCCGTCATAAGCCCCCACGCAGATCTTTGGCATATTGTTGCTTGTATTACTCAAAGGACTTCTTGGGGACATGCTTCCATGAGTAGTGTGCCAGGGCCAGGGCTGAATTCGCAAAAGAATAGTAATACAATTGCAACTAAATCATCTACTTGTATTTATAATACAATCCATTTTATTTTCCGAGAGTATCTAGTACATTAATACGTTGACTGTTCCATAATGCTTTACGAACTCAAATGATAATGGTTTCTAGTTTTTGTATTGCACGTAATTTATAGTGTTACCTTATAGATTTATATGACAATAATTAGCCAGGAGTGGTGATTAGTAGGTCTAAAATGCAATTCTCTCTTATTTGTTAAAAATTACTAAGGCCCCATGCACACGACCGTATTTTTCATCCGTAATTACGGACCGTAGTTACAAACCCATTAATTTCTATTGGCCACGGACACCTTTCCGTATTTTTATGGATGGGTGTCCGTGCAGAAAAAAGTATAGAACCTGTCCTATTCTTATTCGTAATTACGGCACGGACTCTCCCATAGAAGCCTATGGGCGCTTCCGTAAATACGGATGGTTACGGATGTACATCCGTAAACCGTCCATATTTACGGAAGCGTTGCTATGCAACATGTTGATGACATCATTTGCAGCCCCCCTCTATTATTTACGGATCTGCTTTATACGGATCAAATACGGATGTATTACGGACCGTATTTACAGATACCTTTCCATATATACGGATAAATTATGGATGATTACGGATTCGTATTTACGGACAGTATTTACGGATAGATGAACATACGGGCGTGTGCGTGGCCTTAACTGGTGAATTGATTCTACCCAGTCTCCACCCAGTACATCATTACATAATACTGTACATAGACCATAGCCATTACTAAGATGTGATTGAATTTAAATGTCATCTTGTATATACAACTTTGATTCATAAAAAATAAAAACAAGATAAGGTGGGATGGTGATTTTTAAGGACATTCTGGGTTGCAACAGCAGCTGGCCTGGCCCAGTGCCCAGTAACTGAACTGCTAATGTAACTGATAAAAGCCTGGCAACCGAAATATGGAACCTTTTGTATAACTCTAGAGAAGTGTCATGACCTTAGCTAAAGATCTCCATGTTAAAGGAAAATTAAGTCCTTTCCAAGGCAAAGTTATAATTATTTGGTAAATAGCTAGAACAATATATTTCTTAGAAACAGTCCACCATTACAAGAAGGATCTTGTGAGGACAGTCTATGCTTTATGTATAAAGAATGCAGATAAGAAGTGGTACTGCTGCCCATTGCGACCAGTCATTCATTTTCCAACATTTGATTTTCATTAGATAAAAGAGGATCAAAGTGTGATTAAAGATGGAGATGGGTGTTTTGCTATCACTACTGGTTCCTGATTTTTGGGGGCTAATAGTTGAAAGCCACCAGGTATTATATTTCACAGTGTTATCTAAAGGGAGCCATTTGGTAGTCAAAACCATGCATATGCACAGTGATTTTCAATGCAAAGAAAATCCATCCTTCAGTTAATCTTTATAGGCTATGTAAACCTTTAAAGTATGTTTTTGTAATAAAACTGTGTATTATGTGATTTTATGCAACTTTTATATAAGTTTTTATTAAAAAAAAAAGGTTTTACTTTTTGAAATACAGCTCCTATGTATCCTGTATACATAGAAGCTGTAACTTGCCATCAAAGCCGAACACGTCAGGTCTGCAGAACAGCTTTCTGCCAAGCCGCAAGTCCTGCAGAGCTGGCGGATTTGGCGTTGACGGCAGAATGCAGCTTCTATGTATACAGGATATATAGAAATTGTATCTCAAAAAGTCAATCTCTTATATGTAAAAACCTATTTTAAAATGGCATAAAATCACATTTTGCACAGTGTGTGTGTGTGTGTGTGTGTGTGTATGTGTATGCATAAATATATATTTTTATATATATATATATATATATATACAGTATATATATATATATATATATATACTGTATATATATATAAAAATATATATATATATATATTTGACTTCAAAGGTTTACATAGAGTTTAAAAGCAGTAGTTCAGGCAGTCTAGTAGACTAGGCAGGGGTGGAGCCCCGGAAATGCAGCCAATCATCAGGGGAGAGGACAAGATCTGTCTGTAGGTTAGCAAGAAGAGGGAGAGTAGCTAGTGTGGAGTACCACACAACTGCAGGATCACACTACACAAAGATTTTATAACCATGGATACACATAGGTTTACATATGAGCTGCATAGAAAAAATAGTAGGATATTTTTAAATCACAACTATTGACAATAATGCTTAATTTTTATTTAAGATGCATGGAAAAAATAAAAAATGGTTGAAAAATCTAAATATCCTTTAACTGTGCCAGTATAACTCCAAAACAAGTTAAGCAAAAAAACATTATATTTGTAGAAGAAGTTTTTGCTGCAATACTGGGGTTACTTTCTTATTCACAAACAGTTCCAGGAAATGTTCCAAGAATTGTTTCTAATAAAACCACAATTGTAATACCACATGTAAACATTGCACATGCTTTGTCAGTGATGTCTGAAAAACCCATACGACTAGAAGAGCATGGTGCTTTTAAAAATAAGCAAAGTACTCAAAACAACTACCTCAAAATCACTATGATTATTTATGAAAATGTGAATAGGACTTAATAAATTCCTATTCATTAATATAGTACTGACCACGTTGGTAAGCCACCCAATGTGAATACTGTCTAAAAGCTAAATGACTTTTATTCTTATATGTATGCTGAACATTATTTGTCACTATTAACAAAGGGAATAGCTGTTATTAAAATATCTGGTACGTGAACCTGAGGGCAAAATAATTTTTTGGCAAAAAAATTTCAAATATCCTTTTCTCTTTTTGATCTAATTGTATTATATAAAGTAAAAAAGTTGAAAATGATATGTGATGAAGCAGAATAAAAATACATTGTAGCGTTAAAAAGAAGTCCTATCTATTGTGAGCCACATAAGATATAAAATGTGAATTAAGTTTGGCTTAATGAAACAATATACATATAAACTACCCATTAAAAATAAAACAGGAAAGTAATTTACAAATTTTCCTACGACATAATAAATTAAGCATGTAGTGCACCCAGAATGCAATTTGCAGTCATTTATAATGCAGTATTTTATGTTAATAATTTAAAATTGCATGCTATTTGGAGACACTTCTAATTAATGTATTTATGAAATTGTCATCTGTGACTGTTTCGGTTCCATTTAGCTAAACATGTCGACAGAATGTGCCGGTTGATGTTTTGTGTTTGCTTGATAGCATTAGATATACTTTTGGGAATGCTTGTGTATGTGCAAGAAAAGCATGCTTCCATTCTTTTTTATATAGCCTATAGAAAGTTCATCATCACCTTCATCATTTTAGAACTGTATTAAATGGTGCATGAAAAACATAACAAAGAAAACTTGTGTGGATCAATAATTCAGTACAGGAAAGTTCACTACTTTGGTAATGAACCTTTTAAAATATTAAATACATTTCATGGATTAAAGTTTGGACAAGATGACATTTCTATGGAGACTATGTAATGCTTGATTTCTACGATTTGTTCATTAATCAAAAATAAAATTGACTGTACAAACACAATAAGACAAGGATATATTGGTCTTTCTGTGATGGAATCTGTTTGATAAAATTAGTAGACATATTTTAGTAACGACTATTTATCGCCTTACTTCTGTATGTACTGAAACGAAGCACAAATACTACAGTAAATGAAAAATTCTTCTGCCACTTTTTCATAATTGGCCTTATCGTGCATGTTTAGCTAATAGAGTGGCAAACCTGCTCAATGGAAGTTCACAGGGTCACAAAGTGTAAACATTGAAGGGACATACGTAAGGCCCCATGCACACGACTGTAAAAAATCTCCGTAATTGCTTACCCGCCCGATTCTATTGGCCGCGGACACCTTTTCATATCGCTACGGATAGGTGTCCGTGCCATAGAACTGTGCCGTGAATTATGGAGCATGCCCAACTTTTAGTTTTTTACGGGCCGTGCTCCCATAGTTTGTATGAGAGCACGGCCGCAGTGTCCGCAATCGCGGGCCATGATTACGGGCACGGCCGTGTGCATGAGGTCTTAATTTGTGCTCTCTCAAACTTTGTTTTCCCTGCAGCAGTTAAAACAAGCATTAATGTTTGGTTTACGCACCACAATCAGCTTATTGGAAGGGGTGCTGACTACTGTGACCCTTTTATAATCGACTTCTGGAGCATGAACCCGCACAGGTGCAGCCAACTTCTGTGTCTGTGATTGTGTCGGCATCTACAGTATCTGTGAGGAGAATAAGAAAACATGTACGAAAAATAGAACAGCTCTAATTTTGTTACATCCCAGGACAGGCACTCTTTCTGTATGATCTGCACCACAAGGTCAGGAGACGGTACCAATTGTCCTCCCAGAAAACGAGTGGAAAGGGGAAGTTACAAAATCCCTTCTCTCAAGATGATGGAACTCTTCTAGTTTATATCAGATACCCCACCTGGCCTGGCTATAAAAAAATGGACGTTGAGTGGGATTTGTCTTTAACTTCTGTTATTTTATAACAACTTAAATTATTTAATTCTATATACAATAAAATGTCTTACCTAACACTATTATTGGCTCTAGATTTAACATCTTCCTGCATTGCAACGTACTATTATGTCCTAATTGCGGTCTCTTAACTTCCTGGTGATCATGTGGGCACAGAAGCTGTGCATACCCAATCTGTTATTTCCAAAGGTTTCTGTTTAACATCATAGATACCGTAGTCAATAATGCTGATTGGTTACCATAGTAGCCAGGGGGCACTAAGGTCTTTAATATGTATGCGCCGATTAATACTAAATATTCCAAAGCGTTATTTATTATAGTTTATTGCAGCTTCAAGTCCCCTAGTGGAACTAAATAGAAATGTAAAATAAATTGTAATAAAAAAGAAAAACACCCCTCCTAAAAAAAAATAAGCAACCTCTTTTTCAATGAAAATAATTTTATTGGTTAAAAATAGTACACCATTAAAAATAAATATATATATATATATATATATATATATATATATATAAAGAGAGAGAGAGTCTCACTGCAATCATATGAGCTGTAGAAAAAGGTTAACATATTATTCAGACCGCACATGGAGTAAATCAGCATTTAAAAAAATGGCGGATTTGCATTTTTTTTTATTTCCCCCAAATTAATAAAAGTTAACCAATAAATTGTGGCAACAAAAATTGCAATTAATCCTGCAAAAAACAAGTACTCATACTGCTACATCAACGGGAAAATAAAAAAGTTAGGGTATAAAATAGGCTGGTTCTTTCAATGGTTAAACTAAACTTAAAAATGGCCATGTACTGTAAATCATACGTTTGAGCAGTAGCCAGCGTGTCACGATCTGTGGGTATGTGGACCCACTAGGCCGCACCGCCGTAGACGAGTAGCACAATAGTACTAGTCCTAGTACAATAGTACCTTAAATAGTCCAGACAGTAATGGAGGCTTGGCACAAATGAATTTGTAGAAACCAGACATGGTGTATATCAGCAGGCATGACTGGTGGCACAACACGACTCCAACAGGTTAAGGCACAGGAACAGATATAGCACGGGATACAGGTTAGAGGTAGCAGGGCACGGGAACAACGGGAATAGGATAATACTAAGGGACCATTTGCTAAGACTAACATGGGTAAACACAACAACGTTCAGGCAATGGGTGAAAGGGCAGAGCCCTTTTTTTAGTCCTGGGTGATCATGGATTATTTACAGATCTTACTCATGTGTGTGCACTGGCCCTATAAAGCAGGACGCGAGCTTGCGCACACCCTATGCAAACCAGTGCGGCGATGTGTAAGTGAGTGCCGGCGTCTCTCAGGAGGGAGATGCCGCCCGGCACTCAGTCGTCCATGGCCGCGGCCGTCGGGGGACAGGTAAGAACAACGGTCCGCGGCTGTGGATGTTACACAGCGTTTGATAATTAGGCTGGGTTCACACGAGCATGTTACGTCCGTAATGGATGGAACGTATTTCGGCCGCAAGTCCCGGACCAAACACACTGCAGGGAGCCGGGCTCCTAGCATCATAGTTATGTACGATGCTAGGAGTCCCTGCCTCTCCGTGGAACTACTGTCCCGTACTGAAAACATAATTACAGTACGGGACAGTTGTCCTGCAGCGAGGCAAGGACTACTAGCATCGTACATAACTATGATGCTAGGAGCCCGGCTCCCTGCAGTGGGTTCGGTCCGGGACTTGCGGCCGAAATACGTTCCGTCCATTACGGACGTAACATGCTCGTGTAAACCCAGCCTTACATTTGTTTTACTTACAGAATATTGGCAAGGCAGGAAATTCAGCCATGTTAGTGGTCACCCGGCATTGTTCACCATCACTATTCAAATAAAATAAAATTGTGGAGGATGTTTAGCAATTCAATATTTTGTATCAGGAAAGGTTTTGTGGGTACCTTCATATATATAGTCCCTTTAGACTTCTTTTAGAAAAATATGGTACCAGCATTGAACAAAATAGAACATGCTTCATATGTATAATATCGATGTGAATTAACATTAAGGCCTTATGCACACAAACCTGTTTATGTGGCCGCAATTCATTTCTATGGGCCCACACACACACACGACCGTGGTTTCCTTGGTCCGTGCATTGACCGGGAGCCTGGACCGTAAAAAGATTGGACATGTCTTATTACGGCCGTGTTTTGCGATCCAGCCTCATAGAAATGAATGCACTAGGCCATGTGCACGGCCCGCGATCTGCGGGCGGCCCGTGGGTGACACTCCACGGCCGCCCGAGCTGAAAATCACGGCCGTGCACACCACTACGGTTGTGTGCATGAGACCTAACTCTCTATACAGAGCCTTCAAATTACAGAGCAAATATGAACAGAAAATGTCTACAGGCATACAATTGCAATTACTAAGGTAGTTTTTATATCAGCAGTAATAAATACAGTAAATGTAACAACTTGTTATAACTAATAACTATTTCTTTGTAACCATTAATATATTCTGTACAAAAGTTTTTACATGAACGTTGGCAGTTATAAGAAACATGACTCTAAACATTTATTAAGCTACATAAAGCATTTTCTGCATTATCTTTGTTTTATAAGTATACTTTGTTTTCCCTTAGGAATGTCATGTGGAGAAAAGCAAAATGGCATGAAAAGGATAAAGAAAATGTGACCTTTTAGTTTTCGTTTTTTTTTTTTTTTGCTAACTTTCAAGAGCACATCTTACTGCCTTAACTCCATTAGTGTTAAGGTTTATATTACAGTGGAGAGCACTACATCTGCTCAGTCTTTTAAGAGTATTCTTCACCACTTTCCTTATCTTCTTTTAAAGTACAGTACAGAGAGCCAGAGGAATTGCAGAAGCTATTCTGAATTTCCTAGCAGCAAGAACAAAGGTATTGAAATGGGCATAAAAGGGTAAAAGCACAAAGCTGCTGCCAAGAGAAGAGATGGCTACGGTATCATAAAACTTGAGAAACTGCACTTGGGTAATGTATTACTCTGCATTTCCTTTGATTTACAGTTCCATATGGATCCGTTTTATTGTATAACTAAAAATATCTTAAATTAATTGCCCTACTCTTGAAATAGACTAAAAAATATACTGATCAACAGTGCAAATGGATCAATGGTAACAAAGCCTTATACTAATAGAATAGAAAAAAATCGGCCTAATTCTAGTCCTAATTCTAACTCTAACCTATGACGAATAATCAATCAGAACAGAGACTCTGGGGAGTGGAGATTATATATATTGCGTCATTTTATTATAATCACCAAAATTTTATTTTTTTTAATTATTATTATTTTTTTTTTTGTTGAGTAAGAACAACATGTGCTACTATTGTTGATGATGTTCAGAGCAATTCTTTGCACATTCTATATATTAAATAATTAGACTTCAGATATTATTAGTGTGCTATGAACAGCCCTGAATGTGTTAAGACATGCAAACTATACTTTTCATTAAGATAATAAACCCATCACATGGGATCATGTATCAATAGTTTTTTGAAGGTTTCAGAGCCACATTGTCCGATTGTACTACTTGAAGGTACCACAATAATATTTTACATAATATGTAGTATAATATTAGAGCACGTTTAGTACCCAGTTAAATAAGATTTAGTCATAGAAAATGTTACACTTATTCAAGTCTAATTTGTAGCTCCAGGCAAAGCACAATCTACATGGCATCATGGGATCCAAGGTCATCACATATCAATATTACATATTTTAACAGTAAATTTGTGTTGTCCCATACATTTGCAATCAAGTGAGAGCCAATGTGGCTGTGACAACACATGATTTATAAGATCTACTACAGCCCCCCATGGTATGAGAGGCAGGGGAAATAAAACAAGCAGGCTGTGCCACTTCGGGTACTAATGGATGTTAACAATGCATCAGTAGCATTACTGCCAAGGATCCACAGTTAGCAGATATCACCATGAAGACTTAGCCTAAATACCATTGGTTCTACTATACCAAACTCCTCTCTCTCTCTGTCACTTCCCTTGCTCAACATTAAAGAGATTGACTTTGTGAGACCTTGAACATATGCCCTATGAGGACATATGGGCAAAATAGAGGGCAGTCACTTACTAGCGGATTCTGGTGGACAAATTATATTGTCAGCTATTAGTTTGAATGGCACATATAACACTACTACCCCTGCAGCGGAACGAGACAGCAACTTCCCCTGGCAAAATTAGCTGTTTGCTGGGGGTGTAAGAAGCTGGGCCCATTGCAATCAGCTAAATGTCTCGTGAGGGAACCCCTGTTATATACAGGATAAAGACTGTGCATTGTTATTAACCCTCTAGCATCTTGGGTTAAACATTGTGCTTTTGTGGTGTATAACAATACCATTAGCAGTGAATTGTCATTAATTTCATGATAGTAGGCTGGAAAGCAGTTTTTTGGGGGTATTTCCCCACTGGGGCATGGCAATGTAAATTACTTCCTAAGAAAGATGTCAGGGGTTTATGTATTTCTGGCTGGCCTGCTCAAAGACTTCTTGCACCTTGACTTTGTCCTGGCAATTATGTTAAAAAAAAGCATGTTTCCATACTTTTAAGTGTTTATTACTTTTTTTCATTATTACTTTTATTGTAGTCAAAACCCAAAACCAAAAAATATGGTGTGGACAGAGCCTTTTAGGCCTCATTCACACGACAGGTTCCGAGTGTCGGCCGGGAAAATCGGCCGTTTTTGGCTGATTTTCCCGGCCGGTTTGCATCCAGTTTGCATCCGTTCCGATTCCGTTCTGGGCCGTGTTGCCGTTTTTACCGGCCGTTTTGGACCCGATTTGCGTCCGTTTTTTTCCCTGACCGTTTTTTAATCGGATGAATTTCATTTGTTAATTGTTTTTTTGAGTCAACCCACTATAAACACACCCAGTAAGGTCACATGATTGCCAGTCAACCTTTTTCACTTGCTTACAGAGTATAGAGAGCTTTGTCTGATCCCTCAGCTGCATTTCATTGTATAGGATTCAATAGGATATAAATTAAGTTTATAGTGGAATGAACACATATTCCATAGCAACAGATACCTAATTAAACTACACATAGATACTGTTCATTCCAGGTCTATCAAGCACAGGAATTTCCAAAATCGTCTGTTTATATGGAGTTTGTGTTTATTTCCTCCTCACCTCCATCTGTTCATGCCATGTCTACCAAGCATAAAAAAAATAATTATGCCCTTTTTTATATTATCTTCACATTACTAATAATGTTCATTCTTTTACTTCATTAGTTTTCAACATTCTTTTGTATGTCCCCCTGGACAGAGCGGTTGATGTCTCTGTCCATATCTGGATAGGGACATCAGGGGCAACTCCTGAAGTGGAATCTCCATGTGCCCGGTGATTCCGCTCCCGGAGTTTTCCCTGATGTCACTGTCCATATATGGACAGAGACATCATGCGCTCTGTCCAGGAGCGGAATCCCCGAACACACAGGGATTCCGCTCCTTCAGGGAGCTAAAGTGGGGCTAGCACATAGAGCAGGGATGAAGCTACAGCAGTAGCAGCCGCAGCAGCTGCTAGCGGCGCCATCAGCCATGGTAGGTGTCGCCGCTAGCAGCCGCTATGGCTGCTATAGCTGTAGCGACGCCTGAAGAAGCGCCAGGGCGGAAAGGAGGCTGATTCGCCGGGCCAGGGAGATTTGGGAAGGGAGCCATCACAGCGCCCCCTTCCACCTGCTGTACACCCCAGCCCTGCCACACAGTACCCCTGCATATAGCAGAGCAGGGACCTCGCTACAGCAGTACCCCCAAAGTGTTACCTCCAGCATACAGCGCTTCTTCTGAATGGGATACACTCCTCCTCCTCCTCACATGCACTCTACGCTGTGAGGAGGAGGAGAGAGTGCGCGAGCGACGGTAGACCCGGCCATCACTCGGGACACATTCCGGTGATGGCCGTGTATTACCCAGCCCCATAGACTTCTATGGGAGCCGGGCGGCCAGGTACCCGGCCTAAAATAGGGCATGTCCCATTTTTTGATGGCCGGTTTTCCCGGCTGGTCAAAAAAATCGGTCGTGTGAATAGCCCCATTAGGGGTCTATTGTTCCTAATGCAGCCGGGTGACGGACGATTTATGAACGGCCGTCACCCGGCCGGGAAACCCTGTCGTGTGAATTCCGCCTTAGCTATAATTATAGACAAAATACTTAGACAAAACGCACACGGCTGTATTAAAGCTATATAATATTGAATACGGCACCACTAGAAGTATATGGGACCATAGTGCAGCGTAACGGAACAAACACTGAGTTGTGTTCAATAAGATGTCATATTATAGAGCATTGCTTCCAGGGAAAAACACCTCCATAATACAGTTCCATCCAGATGCACCATATGGAATGCCTACAGTTTCTTACTACAAAGTCAAAGAGATCCTGTGTGTCGCTATACGGCTCCACGCACAATGAGGCACATTCAAATAACAAACAACAATGCAAAAAACGACAGATTCTTTGTGGTTAATGATAGGTAACCAGATAGTTTCACTCATCGTAATGACTAACATACCGTATAATACCGAGGCAAGAGGGAAGCACTGCACTGCACTGGGATAGCATAGGACAATATGCAAAATATACATTAGGTGGAACATGAGTATCCTTGCCAACCGCAGTATAAAACTGAATGTTTGATTAAAATGGCATTTAATTAAAACTATATAAAAAAATATAATAAAATGAACCCAAAGTCTTTGTTTTTAGACTTGTGACTTGTCTCTGGGTAAACTGACTTTCTGACTATTCAATTACAGTCCCACAATAATTCTGAGGCTTTGAAATAATTATCTTATTTGTCAGCTGTCATAAAATAGATTCTCTTCTCTTACTGAAATACAGTTCTGTGTGATAGAACAGCGTTTACAGAAAATAAGATGCTGGATAAGCCATCTTGTCTCAATTGGATTAAACTATTGATTTTCCAAGGCGCTCTTTGTCTTGACACAAGGGAGAAGAGTTGATGCGACTAGGAATTTAACAAACTCTATACCATATGTATCTTATTTAGCTACACTTCAACTTCATCACCTTTCAGCTGATTGCTTTAGACATATGATCTCATGGGCAGTGAATCTGCAATGCATATAAGGCATCTCGTTGATTTAATAGAATAAAGTCCTAGATGTTGACCTTGTCTTTAGTTAACAACTTGAAAGGGCTAGCATAAGAGAGACCCACCATTTTTTTTCTTAACATGGCAAGCTTTGACTAATTGCTCAAGGCTGAATACTTGATGAAAACACAATCTAATTAGAAGAGGGATCTTGCTGTGTTTTCAACCAACGCACCACATTTCTGAGGATATTAATTCATATTACAGCAAGTGCAAGGTAACAAACACAATAGAAAAATCAGTCTATTCGTTTTCCTCACACTAGTGGGTAATAAATATATACATGTATGTATATATATATATATATATATATATATATATAAATTTATATATATATATATATATATATATATATATATATATATATATATATATATATATATATATAATGGAAATGCCATTCTTTAGACAAAATTTCATGCACATTTATATACCTGTTGGGAGTAGATACATTGGTTGCATATATTGTATAGTGTCCCACAATTGTCATCTTTGGCCTCTCCCAAAAAAATTTACATTTATTTTCTGTAAAGGCGGCATAGTGTGTGCACAGGTCCGCTATACTATTAGCTCAAACTGCACAAAAAATATTGTACTGTTTGGCTAATAGACTCTAACAAAGAATACAGTGTATTCATGAAGGGAGCTCTTCCACTGCCTTTTCCCAGTGATTGATGGTCCCCATATATATACATGCATATACATGGTTGCCCATCAGTTACTGGTGAGAGGGGGAGGAGGAGTGCTCCTCTCATGAAGACAGCAGAGTCCGCTGTATTGTTTGTTAGGGTCTATTAGCCAAACGGCACAATATTTTTTTTGTGCCATTTGGATGAAGAGTATTGTGGACCTGTCTCTATAATATGCTGCCCTTGAATAGGGCAGTATAATATAATGACAGATTCAATTTAAGGGCACATGCACAAGCTCTGAGTAGTACAAATCCATTATAGAAGTCTACTGGTCAATACTATACCTCTGTATTCTTCCAACTTTGTACGGAGGAATACAAACATTTTCTTTTGGTTTCCTAACATTGAAACAGAGTTTCTTAACTAGTTATACATCCTTCAGCTAGTTTAACATAAGCGATATGGCCGCAAGCCCCGACCAGACTTTGGGTCAAATGACCCGAACTAACAGCATCATGGATTTTTTGACGCTGTTAATTCTGGTTTATTAGAACTGCGGTCAGACTCAGATTTATGGCTGTAATGCTCTCATTATGGTCGTGTGAAACCGGCTACTGTAATAATGCAATCCAATATAAAAGCAGATCCCATACCTGATTGCCACAACTTCCAGTAAGGAATGGGATACACATGCTGTCCATTTCTGTTTTTGAAGGGGTAGACATGTCTCCAACAACTGTACCACACATACAACTTCTTTAAACTTTCCTACTGCCACAATTAGAGCTTACTCATACACCCAAAAATATTTTTCATAACAATAAACCCTTTATACACTTTAACCCATAAAATTAGAATAATCAGCTATGTATAGGATACACGATAAATGATGAAAAATAATATAATACATTTTAATTTTAATTATATTCCTACATTGGAACAACTCTTGTCATAAAACATGCAAAATTCGCCCTTGAACATAATCAGCAGACAAAATGTGAACAATGACATACCAATTTAGTGTATAAAATGCACGGCAGAATAACAATGAGACATTAGCATGCATAAAATCTATATGAACACCGAGCACATCTGGTAAGACCTTAAATACATTAATTTAGAATCTAGTGAGTCTGCAGTAGAGCATATCATTCATGGCACCTTAGAAGTATGTACAGCAGATTCCTTAACAAATGAAATACCTCACTTCTTATAGCCTTGGCATGACTAATTTGCACATTAATTAACATTAGAGAATACATAATATAGCAGTAAGTATCTAATCTATATTACTATACTTCACTATTAATATACATATATTATAAATGAAGGACAGAAGATAGAACTGGTACCACTGTTTTTAGAATGAAAAATTTTCCTCATGTCATTTGCCAGGCCGAGCTAAGCAGAAGCAGAGACAATTCAGCCAATCCAAAGGAAATCAGCACTTACACTTGTAATATACACCGTAGAGCCATAACATTAAAACCAGTGACAGGTGAAGTGAATAACATTGAATATCTCATGACAGTGGCACCTGTCAAGGATTTGATATTTTAAGTATCAAAATTTGTTCAGAAATGGTTTGAGGAATATGACAAATAGCTGGCTTCCAAATTTGCCAAATCCCAATCTTATCAAGCATCTGTTGGATATGACAGAAAAACAAGTCCAATCCATGGGGACTTAACCTCGTAACTTAAAGGCCTTAAATGATCTGCTGCTAATGTCTTGACACCAGATACCCCAGGACACCTTCAGAGGTCTGGTGGGGTCCATGCAATGTTGGGTCAGAGCTGTCTTGGCGGCACGAGGGGGACTTACACAATATTAGTCAGGTGGTATTAATGTTATGGCTCAATGGTGTATACTGAATATTGCATGAATTGTCTCTGCTTCTGGCTTTTCAGTGTGGTCATGGATCCACATTCAGAAAAAAAGATATCAATATATCAAATAGAAAAAATAGAAAACCTGAGCATCCACAGGGATTTAATGTGAAAAACATCTCTTTTTATTTTAATTATATAGGACCATCAAAAACAACATAAATCTATGTTTACCATATTTTTTTAAACATAATTCTCAACTACATGCGTGAAACATGATCTGAATAGAGTCTTAATTGTTCACTATATGTCACGATTTATCTTGGGGTATGCAGTATTATGTTTATCTGTGTTAACGCAATCATGGGCCAAAATATATTAGACTGAAATTTGTAATGGCTATGTCAACCGATACCCGCCCTCCATTGATTTATCCAGTTTCCAAATCATAGGTGATCGATATATATATATCTCTGAGAGAAAAGATGACACAAGACACCATGCTTGTATGCTCAAAATCCTTCTCTTGTCTTTATTGATCCAAACAAGTATATAAGTATAATGACAGAAAATGTGTAGGCTTTGATTTCAGCCAATCATCTACAATATGATAATGACTCTGATTCAGCCAATTAGAATATTTCAATGCATTATAATGATTCTTCACCTCCCAAGGTCCCTACAAGTTAATGTGTCTCAACTTCTTATCTCACTAGAGAATGGAGACTGCAGATAAGATGGCACAACATTAAATCATTTAAACAGAGCCCTTCTTCAAGGCTCACCTTATGGTAAACAATGTCATTGTCCATTCTACCAAGGATAATTGATCTGCTCCTTACAAGAATAATAAAACATTGAATTCAAGAACACATAACATAGAATTGTTTCAAGGCAACTTCTTACTTAGATTAATATTATTTTTTTTTAAAGCAATCCTAACCTATTAATCTTAAAATGGCTCCCTCAGACGACAAGATGGATTCCAACATCCAAAATGGCCACTACCATACAAGATGTCGTCTATGCAAGATGGAGTCATTTAAACATTTCATTTTAATCACTTTCACAATCTGGGACTGTGTTCTCTATTTATCTGGACACTTTATACCACTACTATGTGGGCACTATACACTGTATACATATTTAAACCATTTCATTATATTTGAATGTATCTTTTTATTGGAGTTTGTGAAATATAAATTGATTGAGCAACATGAATAAGTATAACAATTAATGAAAGTATTGGTAATTGAGCTGAGAAGGTGGCATTGTTGCCTAGGAAAGGCAGTTTTTAATGTGTCTTTATTTATTTTTTGAGGGAGTGGATACAAAAAATAAGTGAAGCTCTTTCCTTTAAACATTTCATCCCTTTAAGATCCACTTCTAGCATTTGAGAATTTTTTTTTTTTAGAAAACTGCCCTCCGTGAATCTGGCCAAAACAGGTTTCTGAATAATTTGCCTAATTAAAAAATGTAATAAATCTGCAAATCTTCTAATCCAGTGTCACCTAATTCCTATGCGAAATATTTACTTAAGCTTTGATGAATATTGATGAAACATATACTAGCATATTCAAAATGAAATAAATGGGCACATCCCGTAATAATATCAATTGCAAACCGCAAATAAAACATTTGTAAAATTATTTTAGAACCCACCTGTCTTTTTTTTCTTTTTTATGCTTTTTAATTTTATCTTATTTCCTTATATAGTGAAGAGCGCTCATCCCAGTGTTTATAGAAGAAAGAGACACTACTATTTCCTTCTCCATTCTGTTTTTTCTGGATGATAGATGGGTGGATACATATAAGAATGTATAGATGAACAAGCAAGTATATTTTCTCCTCTATCACTTACACTAGTCTAAATTGATGTCCCTTCTTTCATGCTATTACATCAAGCATAGTTGCATGCTTAGGTTTATTTGCTTGTCACATGTAATTCTACCAGGTAGAAACACTCCCGCAGACGGCAGCTAATTTAGCTCTTGAAAAAACACTACATCACTTCTTTGAATTAGAAAAACCTAGGCGCTGACATTTTAAACAGTTTCACAAGAGTGAAAGGAAGATCTGTTGATAAGTACTGCAGAAAACAAGTCGAATATTGGTTAAAGAAATTAACTATACAGGGCTTGGCACTATCCATAGAATAATATAGTGAAAAACAATATACGCATGTGTCTTTGTATAAATTGGGATACACGATTTATGTCGATATTCAGTTTCAGCTAATGTATATGGCAAGTGGATGAGGTTTACATTTGAAAATCATTATACAAATTATAATCGACAAAAAATATTGAATACACTACAAAATATTAATATAACTAAACTAAAGTAATTTGCAATTTTATTGCAGCACCGGACCTGAGTTACAGCCTGACTGCATGAAAATTTCTGCTGGTTGCTCATGGAACCAGTCAACAGTATGTTGACAGACACTAAAGAAGCATGGGAATGCTGGGAGATTTGCACCCAGGAGCTTGAATAGTTAGGGAGAAGAATGAACTAACGACATGCAAGTTCAGTAAAACAATGTATTTGCATTTTTTTTTACTTTTTACAGAAATAGTGTTAAAAGATAAGCATATAACATTAACTTCCAGTTTCATATAATGTTTTTTCCTTTTTTAAATGTTAAAGCTATTTATTTTTATTTTTTAAACCGTTCCTGGGGGCTGCCATATTGTAGACATAATTCCTTCACATATTTTCTGTATAGGTGGTACAGCATCGTGTGTTTTATGGCAGTGCAAAAAATAAAATGAACAATGCAGATGTTCCTATGCCTGCCATTGTATCAGTAAGTATGGCTTTTTCTGTCATTTTTGAGTATATTTAATCCAATTTTGTGTAATTTGTTTGTAATGTTATTGTAGTGACTAGCAAGACAATGAGGACTCTTGACGTGGATTGCGAGCTTGCATATTTTGGCAAAAATATTAACTAATGTCTTATTTTTTGCATTTTTACAGCATGCAATCTGACTTCGTAATGTAGTGGAAAATGGGATGACAGTGTCGTGTGTGGTACACTTAAAAGGTGCTTGGCAGCCTGCCTGAACTAATAGTATAGGCATAACTATTAGGCTTGATTCACACGAGGTCATTACGTCCGTAATTGACGGACGTATTTTGGCCGCAAGTCCCGAGAGCGGGAGTGGCTACTTATCAGTATTTTTTAAATGGGCTACCTCCCCTATAGAGCATTGTGGCTTGTCTGTATGCTGCTGGAAATTGGTTCCTACCTGTACTTGTATCAGTAAGTATGACCTTTTTCTGTGTTTATAAGGAGATTTGATCCCCTTTTCTGTGATTTTTTTTTTTGTCATGTTCCTACACACTCTGACACTATTCAATCAGTGGGGACAGTGTTAGGCTGGATTCACACACAGCGTTTTGCTGCATTTTTTATGCCATTTTCATTGGTGTTTTTCACTGCATTTTTTTTAGGTCAAAAATACTGCTGCCAGATGTTAATTTAAAGTCTATAGTGAATTAAAGGTCTAGCTACCAAAGGGGAGATTTATAAAAACTGCTGCAAATGAAAAGTGGAGTAGTTGCCAACAGCAACCAAGCGGATTCCAACTCTCATTTTTCAAGGGCTTTTTGGAAAATTAAACCAGTGACGTGATTGGTTGCCATGGGCAATTATAAAATTTTTCCTTAGCACCAGTCTTAATAAATCTTCTCAAGTCTTTTTGTTTATGGTGTTTCTGGGGAATTTTTAGGGTCAATGGCATTTTTCTCAAAAGTTTTTCTTTTTCAATGCTATAACAAAGCAATTGCTACAGTACATTCTTTGAGCAGATCTACAAGTCTATTGTAAATGCCCCACAAAGAACAATAGCTGACTTTGCTTGATATTCCTCAGTAACCATGCCAGATCCCTATAAAAAATACATATGGAACTACATATAACCTGGATAATATTATTTAAGAAATCATAGCTATTGCAGTACTCCCATAGGTGTATGAAATGAGGAGTGATTTTGAGTAGTGTAATAAGACTCTAAGTGTAAGTACTGTATTTATCGGTTTCACAAATTTCTATTGTTGGAGGATTTATAAAGTCATTAAGTAAATAAGGTCTCTGCTGTTTACCGAATTTTATTATTTTCTGATTTACCTGCAAAGCCCAACAAGTGTACATTGTGCACGTTTTAATGCTCTGCAGAGGATAATAAATAGCTTGAAATCTTAGATTCAATTTAATCTTGTGTTCTATTGTGAGAGATGTGGATAGCTGTACTGTGCTTAAAATTGTTTTCATGATGTTTCTTTGAAATAGAAAATGTCTTAATTAAAATTCAAATACCCGTTTCCTTTCTCCTCTCATTTGAGCTTTCCATTTTATAAACAGAGATGAAAAAAATATATATTCTGATAATAACAAAGGCTTGCAAAGAATTCAGAATTTTCTTATAAAGAAGAACATCAATTGAAGAACAAACTGAGGCACATAATAAGAAGCGCAATGTAATTCAATACGAACTATTTTTAATTTTGCCATATATTAGAATTGTTCATGAAAACCGCATTTAGGCTTCTGCATTTCAATGTCAAATCAGTAATTAGCCACAGGGAAATTTTACAAATGAAGCTTTAACTAAACAAAAGAAAAGTCCTTTCATAATGTACAAAGTAAGCCATATTTTTTCAATGCTTTTGGGCATTTCTTTTCTCCCCATGCTCAGATGTGTAACATTTAACTTTGAATCAGAAAAAGATATATTCAGTACATTTCCCTTTAGCTCTTTCACATTTAAACACTTTGTCCTTGAGGACTCCATATGCCATCCCAAAAAAGTAATATTGAAGAAAAAAAAAAAAAAATATTCTTCATTCCATATATTCAAAACCAGCCTAGGATGAGGATGGTGATGAGCCTCTCTGGGAAACATAAACACTTTGTACTCATTAGATGTCTCATTATAACCAAAGTACAGGGAAGGTGCTCTGAGCAGAAGATCATACTCTCGTTCAGATTAGGACAAAGAGCTTTTTAGTAGGGCACTCAGAAAACCTCTCTGCTGCAATCATTAATGGCCATTACTGCTTTTACTGACTTCTTGGGAAATGCTTTGCCCTTCTTAAACTCTCAGTATTATAAGGACAAGGTTTTTTTCCCCTCAGTTTTTCATCAGCAATAAGACAAGCCCTAAATGTCAAAGAAGGGTAAGACACATTAACAACACTACTTATTCTCCTCTGATGAAGAATTCTGAGCTAGCAAAATGACTTTGTATGTACTTTCTTATAACACCTGCCTGCGTACATGCTTCATCTGATCCATTAACCTTTCCGCAGTACTTTATATAAACAAACTTGACAGGAGTGTTCAGCTGCCATCGAGCTTTTGTTCTCATGTATCTGTCTTGCTTTCAAGAGGTCTAGTTGAGTACTTTTACTATATGTTGTTTAGTTATATAAAGTAAACGGTATATTTTGAGTGAATATGTTCATGCATGGCGCAGTACCTAAAACAATTACATATAACCCATGCTGGTTATTATAGAAACCATTTTTTTGTTTTTTAAATAAAGAAAACGTTCATGTTTTATGGTAGATTTAATGGGTTCTATACATTTATGGAAAATGAGCTTATATGCAGGAACAGGGTACAGCTTTTTGATATATCCCCTGTCCGAAGTCTGACTTCCTGCACTGATTGTGGAGTCTACAGTAGGAAGAAGTCTAAGTGGTAAAAGAGCATGTCGTGGATGACTTGAAGGATTCATGAAGTTGCAAAATATAATTGTTTAGCAGAACTCATAGTTAAGTAGTTATGTAGTTAATACAGTTGAATAAAGCCATATACCCATCAAGTTCAACCAAGAGATGGGGGGAAGGGACATGGGTAAATTATATAAATTTGTTTTACACCCATTGATTCAGAGAGGATTTTTTTTTAAATGCCCACAAGGCATTAGCCATTCTGCCCTAAAAATGAAAAATTTCCCTCCTGATTCCAAGTGGCGATCAGATGGGATTTAACATTCAAACGAGAATTCTATACATTTACATAAGCGTTAATATTTATTAAAGCCATCTACTGTCCCTGCTGTGACCAGCTCCTGCGGTAGACTATTCCAACAGATTCACAGTTCTCCCAGTAAAGAAGGCTTGTCTCCTCTGGAGACTGAACTTTTTTTCTCTAGACGGAGGGAAAGCCGCCTCGTCTTTTGAGGGGATTATACATGGAACAGGTCATCCCCAATATTTTGTACAGTCCATTTATATGCTTATACAGTTAATTATGTCCCAACTAGTCATCTTTTTTCAAATCTTAATCAATGTAGTTCTTTTAATCTTTCCTCATAATTTAGATTCTCCATGCCTCTTATTAGTTTAGTTGCTCTTTGTATTTTTTGTCAACTCCTTTCTATGAACTGGAGCCCAGAACTGAACTTCATATTTTAGTTGAGGCTGCATTAATGCTTTGTAAAGTGGTAATATTACATCCCTGTCCCGCGAGTCCATGCTTTATTTAATACACAACAATATCCTGCTGGCCTTAGAAGCAGCTGATTGACATTGCATGCAGTTATTTTGTCTATAATGTATGAGTATACCCAATCCTTCTCAGCAAGTGACTTTCCCAGTTTAGCTCCCCTAGGCAGAGGCATAGCTAGGTTCTCCTGCACCCGGGGCAAAGATTCAGATTGACGCTCCCCCCACCCAACTTATTTACCGACATCTCCTTTCCCCTTGCCATGTTTGCTTTCTCTACCAATCAATGAGGTGTAATTATTTTTTCACAATTTTTTTAATGTAACTCGAGCATAAAACCATTTCTACATTTTACAAGCAATATAGTTATATAAGATAGTTAACATAAAAATAAATTAAAAGAAAATAAATGAAAGAGGCCACACACACAGACCCCTGTAGATAGCGCCACACACACCCCATGTAGATAGCGCCACACACAGCCCCACTCTTGTATATAATGCCACACAGTCCCTTGTAGATAGCTCCACACACTGCTCCCTTGTAGTTAACGCCACACAGCCTCTCTGTTGTAGATAGCGCTACACAGCCCCCCTTGTAGATAGCGCCACACAGACCCCTTTGTAGATAGCGCCACACCACACATCCCCCTTGTAAATAGCGCCACACACAGTCCCCCTTGTAGATAGCTCTACACAGCTCCCCTTGTATATAGTGCCACACAGCCCCCCTTGTATACAGCACCACACATCCCCCCTTGTATATAGCGCCACACAGCCTCCCCTTGTAAATAGTGCCACACAGCCCCCTTTGTAAATAGCACCACACTTCCCCCCTTGTAAATAGCACCACACTGCCCCCTTGTAAATAGCGCCACACAGGCCCCCCTTGTAAACTTCGCCACACAGCCCCCTTTGTAAATAGCGCCACACAGCCCCCCTTGTAAACAGCGCCACACAGCCCCCCTTGTAAACAGCGCCACACAGCGCGCCCATGGTAAAGAGCGCCACACAACCCCCCTTATAAACGGCACCACACAGTCCCCCTTGTAGATAGCGCTACACAGCCCCCCTTGAAAATAGCACCACACAGTCCCCCTTGTAAATAGCGCCACACTGCCCCCCTTGTAAGTAGCGCCACACTGCCCACCTTGTAAATAGCGCCACAAAGGCCCCCCTTGTAAACAGCGCCACACAGCCCCTTTTGTAAATAGCGCCACACAGCCCCCCTTGTAAAGAGCGCCACACAGTGCGCCCCTTGTAAAGAGCGCCACACAGCCCCACTTATAAACGGCACCACACCGCCCCCCTTGTAGATAGCGCTACACAGCCCCCCTTGTAGATAGCGGCACACTCCTCCCTTGTAAATAGCGCCACACTCCCCCCCTTGCAGATAGTGTTACACACAGCCCGCTGCCCCCCTTTTAGATAGCGGCACACTCCCCCTTTTAAATAGCACCACACTCCCTCCCCCTTGTAAATAGTGCCACACACCTCCTTGTAAATAGTGCCACACTCCCCTTGTACTTAGTGCCACACTGTAAACAGAGCGGAGAGCGGTAGTCTACCGCTACCACTCTTTGCTCTGCCTGACGTGACTCACCAGAGGAGCCAAGGAGGTCATGTGGCGCAGGCAGCGGAGTTCCTTCTGACTAGGGTCGGTGACAGCCCAGGAATGGACCAGTCCAGTCATCTGACCTGAGTCATTTGACCTCATGTCACTGACTTGAGGTCAGGTGACTGGACTCTTCCACTCCCGGGCCATCACAGACCCCAGTCAGAACGCCGCCCCATGAACTCCTGGCTCATCCTAATGCTGATAGCTGCTGCAGGTGTGCGACATACAGGGCGCCTATCAGCAGCGATCAGCTGCTCTGCGGCACCCCTCTTACCTACAACCTAGTTGCGCCTGGGGCACATGCCCCGCCTGCCCCCCCTTAGCTACATCCCTGTCCTGGGACATATGATGCATGCATATTATTAGTACCCAGATGCAGAACTTAGTGTATTCAAGTTGACTTGTAATTTATAAACATCTTCCATAGATTGAACTACACTTCATAGCATGGTATCATCTGCAAAAATAGAATCAGTGCTATTAATCCCATCCTCTATATCATTAATAAATAAGTTGAATAATAGCGGTCCCAGCACTGAACCTTGGGGTACACGACTTATAACCGGTTACCATTTAGAGTAAGAATCATTAACCACAACTCTCTGAATACGGTCCTTTAGATAATTTTCCACCCAATTGCAAACTATAGAGTATTGACCTTAATTTACCCATTACACGTCTATAAGGAACAGTGTCAAATTCATTTGCAAAGTCCAAAAACACTATTTTTATAGTGACCCCCTCTGTCCAGGCTTCTGCTTACCTCTTCATAAAAACAAATCAGGTTGGTTTGACAACTTCTGTCCTTAGTAAATCCGTGCTGGCTTTCACTTAAAATACTATCTTCTGATACATATTTCTGTATATAGTTCCTTAAAAGCCCCTCGAACATTTTTCATACAATAGATGTTAAGCTTACTGGTCTATAATTATCTGGGGAAGACCTAAAGCCCTTTTTGAAAATGGGAACCACATTTGTCCCCACCCACACCCACAACCCGCACCAATCAGCCACTCCATCTGCCTCCAGGCGCCAGATGTTTTCAACGATATGCAGTAGTTGGAGCTCCCACCACTGCATAGAGGCCGTTCTGCAGAACTGCAGCTCGGCCGCTATTCCGTGACTGGAGACATCTGCTTCCGGCTCCAACTACTGCATATCGTTCAACAGATCCGGCGCCCGTAGCGGCTGTTTGGTGCGGGATCCGGGTGTCGGACCCCACCGACCATATACTGATGACCTATCCTGTGGATAGGCCATCAATTGTCCAGTCGTGGAAAACCTCTTTAACTTAGCGTTGACCATATCGACATTCAGCCAATTAAGTATATTAATTTATGTACTAACAGCACTGGCATCGCCTACATCAGCTGCTCTGGACAAAAAGGTGGCAAAAACCACACGCAGACTGTTGACATTTTAAAAGAAAGTGTCATTACTCCAGCATCACTGGAGTAAAGACATGCACTTCTAAAATGTCAATCATCAGTGTGTGCTGTTGCCTGTATTTCTTTTATTTGTTCTTTATTAATTTGTTTCCTATATGCAACCTTTATTCTATAACATCGGTATTTCTGCACATATAAGAGCACTAAGTGCACAGGGCACCCAGGAGATGATCATCTATAACTCCACTGTTACCCCTTGCAATAAAATATAGAAAGGGGGAATTAGAACTTGCTGCATATTGCAAAGTTGAACCCAGTTTTATTTGTATGCCCGGAGGTCACATTTACTGTACCTTAATATTACATCTCTGTACAAGCTTAGTATTATGACTCTGTATACACCTTGTGTTGGACAAGCCATATTACAGTACAGCCCCCCATAGAAGTCTAGGGGCATTTACTCTAACTCTGTATTCAATTTCATGCGGAGACATAATAAGGTTCCTTTTGTCAGATTCATATGGAATCTGACCTAAAACAAAAATGTTACATGTTCAATTGGATTCTGTATTGCTTCTAGGGGAGAATAACTCCATAATATGGTGCTGTATGGAGGCAACGAATGGCCGCATGGGTAGTGCCTATTGCTCCAGTGTACAGAGCCTTAGGTATTCTGGGTGCTGCTGCGCGAGGCATAAGCAATGTTGTACCAGACATTTTCAGAAAAGATAATCTCTATGCAGTGCATGATATCGTTTTGAAAATAGGTGGAGGTCCAAGGTCTTAGTCTCCACTGATATGATCTTCTGTCATGTTTTAATCTTAGAAAATCCCTTTAAGATGGATTTTCTCTTTAAATTGATCTTACTACTGATTGCAGGTGTGTCATAAATGTCAACTTGTATTAATTCTACTCTCCTCCTGGATTATTTATTAATATGACATAGTTTCACCAGTATGAAGGAGAATAAACCGCAGTTTCTTGTACAGATGTGTTCTGTGGGAACTGAATACAATAAAAATATGTTGTCTTACAAGACATTGTACATTTACATTGTTTGCTATACGGATTTATAACCAATGTCTCCTGTCCCTATATGGTTATAATATCAGGGGCTAGAAACATAGTTCCTTACAATTTACTTAAAAATGTAACCATGGTGCCACACAATACATGAATATTTACATAGGCTGCTGACAGAACAGAAGTGTGTGTATTGTTTTGTGACCTGTACAGCATGGAACAGTATGGAACACACTATATTAAAATAGGTACTTTACAAAAAAAAGTGTCAGTAACTCAATTTTTTATACAGTTTTTATGTACATACACGTTAATTGACATAATTTGCAAATATGCAATTTTTATATACCAGTTAAATCTTTAATAAATTAACAACAAGGATAAGTAACTTAAAGAGGCTCTGTCACCAGATTTTGCAACCCCATTTTCGTATTTATGCAAATGAGGCTTGCAAAAGTACAACTGGGCGTGTTGAAAAGTAAAAGTACAACTGGGCGTGTATTATGTGTCTTACATCGGGGCGTGTTTACTACTTTTACTAGCTGGGCGTTCTGACGAGAAGTATCATCCACTTCTCTTCAGAACGCCCAGCTTCTGGCAGTGCAGATCTGTGACGTCACTCACAGGTCCTGCATCGTGTCGGCACCAGAGGCTACAGTTGATTCTGCAGCAGCATCAGCAGGTAAGTAGCTACATCGACTTACCTGCAAACGCCGATGCTGCTGCAGAATCATCTGTAGCCTCTGGTGCCGATGTGTCCTCGCTCGTCTGACACGATGCAGGACCTGTGAGTGACGACACAGCGTGATCTCTTGAGAACATGGCTGTGTCTGCACTGTCAGAAGCTGGGCGTTCTGAAGAGAAGTGGATGATACTTCTATACACAACGCCCAGCTAGTAAAAGTAGTAAACACGCCCCGATGTAACACACACAATACACGCCCAGTTGTACTTTTACTTTTCAACACGCCCAGTTGTACTTTTGCAAGCCTCATTTGCATAAATACGAAAATGGTCATAACTTGGCCAAAAATGCTCGTTTTTTAAAAATAAAAACATTACTGTAATCTACATTGCAGCGCCTATCTGCTGCAATAGCAGATAGGGGTTGCAAAATCTGGTGACAGAGCCTCTTTAAGACGCAAGACCTTGGGCAGAAGACAGTTTGACAATTTTCTACCTGCAGCACCTTGGAGAGCTTCAAACTTTATTTTCTAGGACTGATACTTCAGACATATCCACAGGATATGCCATAAACGTCAGATAGATGTGGGTCCCACCTCTCTTTTCGGAACTTGGGAGCTACGAAAACAGCTTGGCTTGCTCTGCTACACTGTTTGCGTAAATCCTATACACTTCTATGGAAGTTACAGAAACAGCAAGCTCAGCTGTTTTCGTACTCCCGGCCAGGGCCGCCATCAGGGGGGGACTGGGGGTACTGCAGTGAGGGGCCCGGGCATAAATTTAAAAAAAAGGGGCCCGCACTCTGCCGCTGGAATTAATATCCTCACGGCAGTGTGGCTCTTACGATTTCATTTCGGTGAAAGGAACAAGTCCCATCACGAAGCAGGGGCCCGTTCATTACATCAGAATAAAATCGTAAGGGCCCGCTGGAGAGTGACATGTGCCCGCCCCTCCTCCTCCACAACAGCGTGACAGCGTGCGGGGAGGAGACATCACAGCAGCGGGAGTTATGAGCTCAGCCTCGGAGGATACGTCCAGCAGCAGCAGCAGCAGTCGTCGTCTTCTTCTTCAGACACAGTGAGTACTAACTTATGTCTGTGTCCGGCTGCTGCTGCCCGGAGCCTCCTGAAAAAATCTCCTCCTGCCCCCATAGAAAGTAAATATCTTACCCACGTCTGTATTATGTTAACACTGCAGCATAGGATTGTATCAGCTCTACAGCTCTTATCTCCCGTCCTGTGTAACATGTGACAATAAACCTGTCTTCTCCCTCTGTTTACACAGGACAGGAGAAAAGAGCCGTCCTGGAGCTGAGTGATACAATCCTATGCTGCAGTGTAAACTAATACAGACGTGGGGAAGAGTTTTGCTTTCTATGGGGATGGGGTAGAGTTAGATGATAATGGGGGCAGGGAGATGATAATGGGGGCAGGGAGATGATAATGGGGCAGGGAGATGATAATGGGGGCAGGGAGATGATAGTGGGGGCAGCGAGATGATAATGGGGGCAGGGAGATGATAATGGGGCAGGGAGATGATAATGGGGGCAGGGAGATGATAATGGGGGCAGGGAGATGATAATGGGGCAGGGAGATGATAATGGGGCAGGGAGATGATAATGGGGCAGGGAGATGATAATGGGGGCAGGGAGATGATAATGGGGCAGGGAGATGATAATGGGAGCAGGGAGATGATAATGGGGCAGGGAGATGATAATGGGGGCAGGGAGATGATAATGGGGGCAGGGAGATGATAATGGGGGCAGGGAGATGATAATGGGGCAGGGAGATGATAATGGGAGCAGGGAGATGATAGTGGGGGCAGCGAGATGATAATGGGGGCAGGGAGATGATAATGGGGCAGGGAGATGATAATGGGGGCAGGGAGATGATAATGGGGTAGGGAGATGATAATGGGGGCAGGGAGATGATAATGGGGCAGGGAGATGATAATGGGGGCAGGGAGATGATAATGGGGGCAGGGAGATGATAATGGGGGCAGGGAGATGATAATGGGGGCAGGGAGATGATAATGGGGGCAGGGAGATGATAATGGGGTAGGGAGATGATAATGGGGGCAGGCAGATGATAATGGGGCAGGGAGATGATAATGGGGGCAGGGAGATGATAATGGGGCAGGGAGATGATAATGGGGCAGGGAGAAGATAATGGGGGCAGGGAGATGATAATGGGGGCAGGGAGATGATAATGGGGCAGGGAGATGATAATGGGGCAGGGAGATGATAATGGGGGCAGGGAGATGATAATGGGGGCAGGGAGATGATAATGGGGGCAGGGAGATGATAATGGGGGCAGGGAGATGATAGTGGGGGCAGCGAGATGATAATGGGGGCAGGGAGATGTTAATGGTGGCAGGGAGATGATAATGGGGGCAGGGAGATGATAATGGGGGTAGAGTTAGATGATAATGGGGGCAGGGAGATGATAATGGGGGCAGGGAGATGATAATGGGGCAGGGAGATGATAATGGGGGCAGGGAGATGATAGTGGGGGCAGCGAGATGATAATGGGGGCAGGGAGATGATAATGGGGCAGGGAGATGATAATGGGGGCAGGGAGATGATAATGGGGGCAGGGAGATGATAATGGGGCAGGGAGATGATAATGGGGCAGGGAGATGATAATGGGGCAGGGAGATGATAATGGGGGCAGGGAGATGATAATGGGGCAGGGAGATGATAATGGGAGCAGGGAGATGATAATGGGGCAGGGAGATGATAATGGGGGCAGGGAGATGATAATGGGGGCAGGGAGATGATAATGGGGGCAGGGAGATGATAATGGGGGCAGGGAGATGATAATGGGAGCAGGGAGATGATAGTGGGGGCAGCGAGATGATAATGGGGGCAGGGAGATGATAATGGGGCAGGGAGATGATAATGGGGGCAGGGAGATGATAATGGGGTAGGGAGATGATAATGGGGCAGGGAGATGATAATGGGGCAGGGAGATGATAATGGGGGCAGGGAGATGATAATGGGGGCAGGGAGATGATAATGGGGCAGGGAGATGATAATGGGGGCAGCAAGATGATAATGGGGCAGGGAGATGATAATGGGGCAGGGAGATGATAATGGGGGCAGGGAGATGATAATGGGGGCAGGGAGATGATAATGGGGCAGGGAGATGATAATGGGGGCAGCGAGATGATAATGGGGGCAGGGAGATGATAATGGGGGCAGGGAGATGATAATGAGGCAGGGAGATGATAATGGGGCAGTGAGATGATAATGGGGGCAGGGAGATGATAATGGGGGCAGGGAGATGATAATGGGGCAGTGAGATGGCATTGGGTAGGGAGGGAAATGATGCTAGAGTGGGAAGGAGATAATAATGGAGGGCGGATGGCACTTGAGTAGGGATGCACGATGCATCAAAACTTCGATACGGTTTCGATACCGTGCACCCCCAAACGGTTCAATACCGTTATTTCATGTATTTTGATACTAAGCTGTGCGGCCGCACAGCTCAATATTGTAATACATGAATGTATGAGAGCGGAGCTGCGGCTGTGTAACACAGTCACGGCCCTGCTCCGGAGTCCCGACATGTGCGCGCCGCCAGGATTATGTGATGCGGCCAGCGCTGCACTAATGAGCGGCGGCACTGAAAACAGAACATGGCGGGCGCACTACAAAACACCCCCACATCTTCTGTCTTCAGTGCCTGAACCGCCGCTCATTAGTGCAGCGCCGCCCGCATCACCTCGTGCTGACCGCGTGCGGGGCGGGGCAATGGTTGTATTACACAGCCGCAGACCCACTCTATAAAGGCAGAGATCAAAGAAACCTCTCATCTCTGTCGCTATTCCCCTGAATGCTGCGATCAAAGCTGACTGCAGCATTCAGGGGAAAATAAGAAGGGGGGATGCCCCTTGGATCACGTCACAGGAATCCCTGTGACGCGATTGAGGGACATACCATATATGGGCAGACAGCCCAAGGTCCAATGAAGGACCCCAGGGCTGTCTTACCATATTTCCTGTTAGGGCATACTCAGGTCTGTCCTAACAACTGCCTGTGTACTATCCGTATATAGATATATACCAGTACATTAAAGTTTCAAAAAGAAAGTAAAAACATAAAGTAATGTTAAATTTAAAAAAAATACACATACAACTTTTTTACAAAACACATTAAAATAAGTCTCAATACATAAAATATTCACATTCAGTATTGGCGCGCCCGTAATAACCTGCAAAACAATTTTATTGCATCATTTATGATGTGTACGTTGTAAAAAATAAAATAAAAACTTCTTTCACTTATTAATGTGAGGCGCGAGGTATTATGAATTTTGAACCTCCATGTGCCTCACATTAATAGTAATTAACCCCATCATGTACCTTACACATTAACCCTTTATAATTGAGGAACATGATGGGGTTAATTACTATTAATGTGAGGCACATGGAGGTTAAATTTACCATCACACCTCGCGCCTCACATAAGAAATGGAAGAACTGTTTTTTTTTTTTATTATTGTTGGCAAAGTATCGCTTTGTTATCGAAATCGCAATACTACACAAAGCATCGGTACCGAAGTCCAAATTCTGGTATTGTGACATCCCTCCACTGGAGGAGGCATTATACAATGGGGGGGGGGTAATAATTGGGTGAAAAGTGATGATATCTGAAGGGAGGGGAGAAATTATACATGGGGAGGGGTAGAGGAAGGAGAGAGTATACCTGGGTAGGGGGAGAAAGCTTATACCGGAGGCATAGTTAGCAACAGTCCTGAATTTGCAGGGACTGTCCTGAATCTAAAGAGGCAGTCCCGGCAAATTACTGTCCCAGACGTGTCTCAGCCACTGCCATATTCAATTGTATCTGCGTCCACAGGATGCAGATACAATTGAATACTATGGCAGAGCAGGAAAGTATCAGCTTCCTGCTCTGCCATTCACCCATCCAGGAGCGGAATCCCCGGCCAGAGAGTTGCCGACACTCTGGTCGGGGATTCCTCTCCTAGAGGTAGCCCCTGAGGTCACTGTCCATATATGGACAGTGAGGTCAGGGTCTCCTCCTGGACTGGAATCCCCTGTAGAGAGTGCCACACACTCCCCTGTAGTTAGCGCCGAACATACCCCCTGTAGATAGCGCCACACACACACTCCCCTGTAGATAGTGTCACACACTGCCCCCTGTAGATAGCACCACACAATCCCATGTAGATAGCGCCACACAATCCCATGTAGATAGCGCCACACCCACCCTGTAGATAGGGCCACACACCCCCCCTGTAGATAGCGCCTCACCCACCCCTGCAGATAGCGCCACACACAGCCCCCTGTAGATAGCGCTACACACAGATAACGTGTGTGCAGCGTGTGAAGAGAATGCAAAAGCATCATCCAGACATGCCCGTGGCGGTGGGAGATCTTAGGGACTACATTTTGGTGAGTGACTCTGCTGTGTATAGGGCTTCAGTGCAATGATTTTTGTTTATATTGCCCTCCTACACCCTGACAGATTCTACATACACACACACACACACACACACACACATACACACACACTCACTTTCCCTTTTTGCCCCCCACAGAGCCGCTGTCTCTTGTCTCTTCCTTGTCACTCCACAGAGCCCCTGTGAGGTTGCGTCTCCCCCCTGGCTACCACTGCTACCTTCAGTTCTCCCAGCCCTGGCACTTAGTTTCTCCCCTTTGCCCTCCGACACCCACCTCCTGTCTCTGCCCTGCTCCTCCAAAGAGTTTTCTTTTTAATGTGCCCTACCTCCCGCCCCTTTACATTTCATCCCCCCTCCTAATAACGAGGGGGGCGGGGGCCCAGACTCATTGGCAGTATGGGGCCCAGAAATTCCTGATGGCAGCCCTGCTCCCGGCCATCTCGTAACTCAGTGGCCAGAGCTCAGCAACAGCAGGAGAAGGTAGGTCAGGGGTCCCCGTTCTAGAGGTAGGTGCGGGTCCCAGACTTTTAATTTGTGTACATTTCTTCATTTTGGGCGCTAACAATTAGTTTATAAAAAAATTGTCAAAAAATATAAATCCTGTTTTGGATAATGTTTAGTTTAAATCAACATTAAAAAAATCTAGTAATTTTTTCCCCCTTTATTTTTTTACTTATTATATGTATTAGGGTATGTTCACACGCACTGTTTTCAGACGTAATTCGGGCTTTACGCCTCGAATTATGCCTGAAAAACTGTACATTACGCCTACAAACATCTGTCTATTGCTTTCAATGGGTTTTATGATGTTCTCTTCCCACGAGGTGCAATTTTACGCGTCACTGTCAAAAGACGGCGCGTAAAAAGACGCCCGCATCAAAGAAGTGCATGTCACTTCTTGGGACGTTTTTGGAGCCGTTTTTCATTGACTCCATTGAAAAACAGCTCCAATAACGTCCGTAAAATACGCAGCGAAAAACGCGAGTAGTTACAAAAACATCTGACAATCAGGAGCTATTTTCGCCTGAAAACAGCTCAGTATTTTCAGACGTATTTTGCTAAGCCGTGTGAACATACCCTTATAGTTCTTATTAACAAGATTCTTACAATTCTGACGTTTATTGGAGTTTAATGGAAATAGAAATGTGATGATGGGGCAGATTTTTTCAATGTCTTTTCGTCTCTGGCCATTTGGGAAAGGCTTTGTCTTCATTTCCCTCTGTCTTGGTACTGCTGTAGCGCGTGTCTTTCTGAATCCATCCAAACCATATCCTAGAGTACTTATGAATGATAAGGGACTCTATTGGATAACAGTCTGCTCTTTTATCTATTTTCATAGTGTCCACAACATGCTGGACTTAAATTACTCATTTTGTGGACTCTCTTCGAAGATCCAATCTTGATATGTGACTGTCTATTCTCACTCTATTCATGTTGCTTTGCCTGAAGTCCCCTATTGGGAAGTGTATTTTAGGTGTAAAGTGTTTACTTTCATTCATTATACTTCTTGTGTACCCTATCGACAATCTGCCGTATATGTTGCTTTAAGACTGGCAGGATATGGCTTTAATGGAATCTTATTAAGGTACTCTACTGGTATCTTTGACCTCAACGCCTAGTGAAAATTTATAACACAGAGAGAGAATGATACTGTTTCTGTGTATATAGGATACATAGGAGTACCGTAAAAAAAAAAATCTTTAATAAAGGTCAATTTGAAAGTTGCACATAAACACATAACACATTCATTTAATAGTTATATATTTTTTAAAAAGCTTCCAAAGGTGTGCGTAGCCTTTAAGGATTGAACTGAAGGAGGCACTGTATTAGTAAAATATTTGAACTTTATTAATGTGCTGCTTAAGAACACTTCTAGGGTCAGCTCACACATTCAGGATTTGATGCGGCTCCAATGAAAGTGCAGATTTCTTATGGTGCGGATTTCATTGCAGATTTTAACATCTAATTGATTTCTATGATAAATATCCACAATTATTACGCATTGAATCCGGCAGGGGAATGGACATGCTGCGGATTTAACATTTCTATCCGCATCTAAAAATCCGCTATTTAACAATATGCTGCATGTGGTTTGTTATTGTAAAAACCCATCTACTTGCATTGTAAACCCATCTACTTGCATTGTAAACCCATCTACTTGCATTGTAAACCCATCTACTTGCATTGTAAACCCATCTACTTGCATTGTACAGTAAAATGATAAAATGATGCAGATTTGCTCTGCGTATTCCGCAACGCAAATCCGCATCAAATCCTGATCAAGTATGTTTTATTAAAGGTAAAAAAAAACTATAGTAGATTGTGTGCCTCAAAATAAATATGGATGTTTTTGTTTAGTAATGTGAGCACTCTCCGATTTGTAACTGGTAGCATTCCAGCAGGAGTTCTGCCAAGAAATTATGGTATACAGAGGTAATGCTTGTGAAAAATTAATCTGTGCTCTTTATGTTTTCTTGTCAGCCCTGACATGGGGCTTGTATCTTGGCAATATGCCCAAACTCCCTGAATCTACAGAGACTTTTCAACCCTTAGGGGAAGGCAATCTGTTGTCAGCCACCAGCAGTGCCTCTGTTTAACTATCTCCTTCTGGGATGTTAACAAGGTCTCGCTGAGCACAATTACAACACTGCTATGAAAAAAGCATTGCTGCAACTAAAGTAAATGTTTGTGGTTCACAGCTGTATCGTTCAGATCCTAGTTTCTCAGAATGAATTGACCTTTCTTGCCTTTTCATGCATCATAGCGGCAAATAAGACACATTTCTTTGCATTGATGTACACTAGATAATAAATTAACAATGGATTGCTATTTCTTTTAGATAAAGGTTATTTAAAAGAAATGTCAATTTTCATAGCGTTTGTCACGTACTGTGCCAATGTAAATATTTAGTGTTACATCCCATCTAACTGGCAGAATGGTAGAGGTCTGGGATCCGGGAGTTGCTCTTCCGTACATTTCTAATCTATTGCTAGCCTATCAAAAAGGGCACGGTCATTTTAAACTGTGGCACACAAGTTCTGGACATGACAATATGGCAGAATTGCGAAACGGTTCACTACAGGAAGAATAAATTGGACAGGATGCTCAGCTCTCTATAGCCAACAGGATTCTGTATATTGGTGGGATTTTATTTCATAAAATGGGCTTAAACAAATCAACTAAAACTTTTCTTATATACACCATGGTAAAATTTGGTCCCCATGTACTGTTCTCAAAGACTGTTACCAGGGGCTTTACTAGGAAAGACTGGGCCCCATAGCAAACTCTTGAGTGGGCCCCCCCAGGTGCCACACGCAGCCCCCCTTATGATAGTGCCCCCTGTAGATTGTGCCATACAGCCCCCTGTAGACAGTGCTATACAGCCCCACCTGTAGACAGTGTCACACCCCACTTGTAGATAGCGCCCCACCTCCCCCTTGTAGATAGTGCCATACAGCCCCCCTTTAGCTATCGCCATAAGGCCCCCTGTATATAGCACCATACAGCTCTGCTTGTATATAGTGCCACACAGCCCCCTCCCTTGTATATAGTGCCACACAACCCCCCTTAGTAGATAGTGCCACACAGTCCCCCCTTAGTAGATAGTGGCACACACAGACCCCTGTAGATTGTGCCACACACAGCCCCCTCTAGATTGCGCCACAGACCTCCCCCTTGTAAATAGTGCCATACAACCCCCTAGTAGATTGTGCCACACGGCCCCCCTTAGTAGTGCCACACAGCCCCTTGTATATAGTCAGGGCCTTAGGGTAGATGGCGCCCCGTGCGAAATTATCTTTCGGCGCCCCACGCCATTATAAAAAATGCCCCATATAAAAGCATAATTCCTCCCCACAGTATAATGCCCTATATAGTGCCCCCACACAGTGTAATGCCCCTTTAGTGCCCCACACACAGTATAATAATAATATTTAATAATGTAATATATTATAACGCCTTCAAGGACACAGTATTTTGTCCTCTAATTGTGCCCACACAGTGTTATGCCCCCTAAGTGCCACACACATTATATTGCCCCCTGTAGTGCCCCTACACAGTATGATGTCCGCTTAGTGGCCTCCAGAGTATAATGCCCCCACAGCCCCCCTTGTAGAAAGTGACCCCTGTAGATTGTGCCGTACAGCCTCCCTGTAGACAGTGCCATAATCCCCCACCTCCTCCTTGTAGACAGTGCCATACAGCCCCCATCTGCCCATTGTAGTGTCATACAGCCCCACCTCCCTCTTGTACACAGTGCCCCCCACCGCCCCCTTGTAGACAGTTTCATACAGCACTCACCTCCCCCTTGTAGACAGTTTCATACAGCACCCACCTCCCCCTTGTAGACAATGTCATACAGCACCCACCTCCCCCATGTAGACAGTGTCATACAGCACCCACCTCCCCCTTGTAGACAGTGTCATACAGCACCCACCTCCCCCTTGTAGAAAGTGACATACAGCCCCCACATCCCCCTTGTAGAGAGTGACATACAGCCCCCACATCCCCCTTGTAGACAGTGCCATACTGCCCCCCCTCCACCTGACAGGATCCTTGCGTAGGCCGGCTTGATCCAGAGATGTAATCACGCCGACTGCGCAGGGATCCTGTCCCTGCGCCTCATAGGCTGCAGGTGCCTCTGTACCCTGCTACAGAGTTTCCCAACCTTTTCGGACTTGAGCCACCCCTGGAAAAAAAAAAATCCTCAGGGCCCCCCTAACAAAAATTGTTTAGCGAAAGATAGAAAATAGCTAAAAATAAGCACTACATTCTTAGGGTATGTTCACACAGCGTTTTTTGTAAGGCAGAAAAAATCTGCTTTTGAATTGACAGCGTTATATCACTCACAGATGCCCCCTGTAGATAGTGTCACACAGCCCCCTTGTAGGTCGTGCCACACAGCCCCCTTGTTGGTCGTGCCACAGAGCCCCCTTGTTGGTCGTGCCACACAGCCCCCTTGTAGGTCGTGCCACACAGCCCCCTTGTAGGTCGTGCCACACAGCCCCCTTGTAGGTCGTGCCACACAGCCCCCTGTAGGTCGTGCCACACAGCTCCCAGTAGGTCGTGCAACACAGCCCCCTGTAGGTCGTGCAATACAGCCCCTTTGTAGGTAGTAGGGATGTCACGATACCTGAATTTGTACTTCGATACCGATACTTCGTGTAGTATTGCAATTTCGATACCAAAATGATACTTTGCCAACAGTAATAAAAAAAAAAAGTTCTTCCATTTTCTGATGTGAGGCACGTGGTGTGATGAATTTAACCTCCATGTGCCTCACATTAATAGTAATTAACCCCATAATTTTTCTCAGTCATAATGGGTTAATGTGTGAGGTACATTCACCTTGTGCCTCACATTAATAAGTACACATCATAAATGACGCAAAAAAAATTGTTGTGCAGGTTATTACGGCCGCGCCAATACCGAATGTGTGTATATTTTATGTATTGAGACTTAGGCCTCATTTACACGAGCATAATATACGCGCGTGTGCCACGCGTGCTTTTCACGCGTGACGTACGCACCTATATTACTCTATGGGACAGTGCAGACAGTACGTGTTTTTTGCGCAGCGCGAGTGCGTTGCGTAAAACTCACGACATGTTCTAAAATCGTGCGTTTCTCGCGCATCACGCACCCATTGAAGTCAATGGGTGCGTGAAAACCACGCATGGCACACGGATGCTCCTGCGTTGCATGCGCGAATTTCACGCATCACTTGTTCTGTCCATGCAAAAGAGTTTATAAAGCTGGACAAAGCAAACAAAAACCAGGAAGTGCTTGCGTTTTCACTGCGAGTGGGCAAGCCTGTTGTCTGAGAAATTACACTCCACTGAGATCTGCTGCCATGCCGCGTGGGATTGACGTAGAGCGCCTCATCACCCTGGTCCAGGGCCATGGGGCTATTTGGGACACTCGCGCGGAGGCGTACCACGACCGCACGGTCAAGGAGGACGCCTGGGAGGAGGTAGCAAAGGAGCTTTTTGGAGAGGAATGGGAGAGTGGCCGAACCCGGGACCGCAGTCGGTTGGGTGAGTACCATGTTTTTTCCTGCAATGCAATGTCATCCCTATTGAAGAACTGTGGCCCTGTATGTGTCTTCCGCGCAATTGCCCAATGACCTTTTGTGGAGCAGGCGCATCACCGTGTACCATGTCATTGGCAGGGTAGGGCCCCTCAGTTTAGTGAGAGGGCAGAGTCCTTATGGCGTTATATTTGTTTTTCCTCCAACAGTCCAAGATATAAAAACACGGTGGCGGAGCTGCCGTGACCAATTCAGGAGAGAAATGGGGGAAAAGGGACGCAGCGGAGATGGGGGCTCGCGTAAGCGCCCCTACATGTATACCAAACAATTGATGTTCTTGAAGGACATTATGGAGATGCGCACGTAAGAGATTGTGCTTTTGCATGTGTCTAATGTGTGTTCGCCCATGTCCTGTTTGCCATCGTGTTGTTGTGGGCATTGTTCTATATTGTGTTCTAACGCAGTTTTCCCATTATAGAACCACCGACAATTTGGAGGACACAGCTGAGGACACGGACATCGGCGAGTCTCTGCCGCAACCTCCTGCTGCCCATGTCCTGCCCCTTAGCCCGGAGCCGACACCCCTGGACCCCGCCCCTGTCCAGTCTGCACGGGCCGTCGCCTCTCCGGCTGAGGAGCGCCCCCTGCGTACCACAACTCGCCGGCGCCGTGCTCCACAGCCCTCCGCCGGTGTCCAAGTTGATAGCCGGGTGTTGGAATTTCTGAGCCGAGCCATGGATGAGGACGGCAACGACTTCTTTGGCCGCAGCATAGTTCCCCTACTCCACCTGGTCCCTATGGATCGCATGGCCCGGCTACAAGCGTCGATCATAACCTTGATCGACGCCTCCACACCCCCCCACAATCCAAACCACTGCTTCACGGCCATAGAGCAGTGGTGCGGATTTGCCATGCCGGCCACCACGCCCCAATTGCCGGAAACATACCATCAAGCCATCCAGATGGCACGGCCGCACCCCTATATGCGCCCTATGGCTCCCCACTTCCCTGCCCCAACGTACCACGGACAACATCAGCACCACTATGCTGGCGAGGAACAACCTCCGCAGCTCCAGGTCCAGCATAGTGGTGCTGAAATGCCCGCGTATTCCTCCCCGGGCCACCACTGCCAACACCTGTGAGTGTGTTGGTGTCCTGATAGTTGGCCGGCCAATTTGTTTTACGGGATGGCAACTCGTCCTCTAATGTTGGTTACACCATGTTGGTGTTCTTTTTATTATATAATGTGTTTGTTTATTTTACTGTCCACACCATGTTTCTGTCGTGTGAAATACGAACACATAAAAAACATGGATGTTCATTGTTTCGATTGCGTGTTGTTTTTATTTCACACCCCTCAACACAATCTTTGCCCCACATTTCTTTGCTCTATACCCTCACACACTTCTGGCCTTTGGCCCCAATGCATGCACACGTGTTATGAGGTTTTAGTTCATCTATCGGGGTTTGACATTGTTTGCAACAGGTGAAAACGTTTGGGTGCTGTCATGAGACCCGAAGCACACTAAGTACACTTGCAATTGGACTTGCCTAACTTTTGGCCGACCATCATTCTATCTCCAGAAAGCATGTTGCCAAATGTCAAATGTCCTGATCAAACCCAGACAGATGGAAGCTCGCAACCCGCGTCAAGGGTCCTCATATTTTGCGAGTCCCTAACCCAACACGAACCCAAAAAACTGAAAAAAACCCTGGCCACATGTGACGTGTGTAGTGAAGCCTCCAAACAACAGACAACCCTTCAAAGGTTATCACGCCCCCACGGTGCGGCTCCTGTTGGGCACTCGAAATATGCCACCAAAGTATCCCGCACTCGAAGGCCGGATGAGAGAGATCGGCCGAGAGGAATAACCGGGACAGTGTGGCTGGTGCCTGCATGTGTTAGGATATATTCTGCATCAAAGGTAGCATCATTAATGCGGTAGAAGTTATGCAGATCGACACACGCTTGTATAACACGTGTCACATTCTGCATGGACATTTGCATTGTCGTCAGAAAGACATGCCACCTGTTTGACATAATGCCAAAGGCACATTCCACACATCGACGAGCTCGGCCTAGGCGGAGATTGAACATACGCCGACGGTCATCTAAGCCCCTTCTTGCAAAAGGACGCATGACTTGCCTTGTCAGGGCAAACCCCTCATCCGCCACGATGACATACGGGATTGGGGGTCCGCTGGAGCCAGGGAGGATGGAAGGTTCCGGCACCGCCAGTCGATTATTCACGAGTCGCTTCCCCATTCTTGATGAACGGAATATGCAGGCATCTGCCGAGCTTCCATACGAGCCGATGTCAACAATAGTGAAACAATAATTCGTGTCCGCCAAGACCAACAATACCATCGAAAAAAACTGCTTGTAGTTATAGTATTGCGAGCCACTGCATGGGGGCTTTCTCACACGAATGTGTTTGCCGTCTAGGGTACCAATGCAATTTGGAAATTCACTTGCTCTAAGAAATCCCTCTGAAATTCTTAGCCACTGTTCTGTCGTGGGCTGAGGCATGACCGTGGTCTTTAACCTCTGCCACAACACGACACAGGTGGATGTGACAATGAACGAAATGGTGGTCACTCCCAAAAGAAATTCAAAATGTAACAAATGATAACTATTGCCTGTGGCCAGAAATCTAGAAATCAAAGGGAAAGAAAAAGAAAGCCACAACACATGTTAGGGGGGGCTGGTAAAACAGACAGCGTCATTGACTAAGTAATAGCAACTGCACACATACCTTAAAGTCACAAGCAGACGTTCCTCTGGCGAAATGCAGCGTCTCATGTTGGTATTCTTGTAGGTGATACCAGAGCGAATCTGCTCAAGCAGAAGGTCAAATGTGCCCACAGACATGCGGCAGAACGCTCTAAATTTTTCAGGATGCCGTCGTAAGTCCTCATACAGGCTATGGAAATGGCCTTTCGTCGTACGTTGGGCCACAAGTGGATGAACCCAAATGCGACATCTTCCACGCGTCTGGTGCTGCAGCATGGGTCGACGCTCCCCAAAACAACGCAAGATCATCCAGGCAAGAAGCACACGTGCCAGCGACTGAGGAGGCATAAGTGTGCCGTGCAAAGCCAATTACAACTTCAATGGAGAAACACACACTGGAGTTTCAGCAGAGGTGGAAATTAAGGTGCAAAACCGGCTTTTCCCAGCAAGCAGGGGTTGGGCCAGCAGGCCTATTTGTAGGCTGGCCTCGCATTAATCCCCTCTGCGTTTTTTACGTGCATTGCAAACGCTGGAAGTGCGCGCGTTTAAAACGCAACAACGCTGCGTATACGCAGTGCAAACGCAATGCCAACTCGTGCAATACGCAGCGTTTTTTGCGCGCGCAAAACGCACACACTCGTGTAAATGAGGCCTTATTTTAATGTTTATTGTAAAAAAAAGGCGTATGTGTATTTTTTTTAAATTTAACATTACTTTATGTTTTTACTTTATTTTTAAACTTTTATATACTGGCATATATCAGATATAGGCCTGTACATTAGCCTATGTATAGTACACAGGCAGTTGTTAGAACATACCTAAGTATGCCCTAACAACAGGAAATATGGTAAGACAGCCCTGGGTTCCTTCAATAGACCCTGGGCTGTCTGCCCATATATGGTATGGCCCTCGATCGCGTCACAGGAATTCCCTGTGACACGATCCAGGGGCATCCCCCCTCCTCACTTTCCCCTGAATGCTGCAGTCAGCTTTGATCGCAGCATTCAGGAGAATAGCGGCGGAGATGAGAGGTTTCTCTGATCTCCGCCGTTATAGAGCGGGGCTGCGGCTGTGTAATACAGTCATTGCCCCGCTTCTGACATTAAGACACGCGCAGTCAGCATGAGGTGATGCGGCCGGCGCTGCACTAATGAGTGGTGGCGCAGACACCAAAGACAGAACACGGAGGTATTTTGCAGTGCGGCCGCCATGTTCTGTTTTCAGTGCCGCCGCTCATTAGTGCAGCGCTGGCCGCATCGCATCATCCTTGCGGCGCGCACTTGTCAGGACTGAGGAGCGGGGCAATGGCTGTATTACACAGCCGCAGCCCCGCTCTCATTCATCATGTATTACTATACTTAGCTGTGTGGCTCGAACCATTTGGGGATGCACAGTATCGAAACAGTATCGAAGTTTCGATGCATTGTGCATCCCTAGTAAGTAGTGCCACAAATCCCCCCCTTGCCGCACAGCTCCCTTGTAGGTAGTGCCACACAGATCCCTTTTAGTGCCACACACACCCTTGTAGGTAGTGCCACACAGCCCCCGTGTAGGTAGCACTCCCTTCCTGTAGATAGCGCCACTGTAGTTCCCTGTGGCTGGGGATTCCGCTCCTTGACGGAGTGCTTGATGTCTCTGTCCATATATGAACAGTGACATCAGGGGCAACTAACTCCTGAAGCGGAATCCCTTTCCACAGCGTTGCCGACGCTGTGACCGGGGATTCCACTCCAGGAGAAGCCCCTGACGTCTCTGTCCATTTAGTCGGGGGGTGCTATCTACAGGGGTTCTGCAAAAAAATCTCCTCCTCCTCACATCCACTTTGCGCTATGAGGAGGAGGAGGAGAGAAAGCACGTGTCACGGCACCCCTGGAGGGTTCTCATGGGAACCTCATGTTGGGAACCACAAGCCTAATAGATCACAGAGCAGGGAGATACCTCCCTGCTCTGCTATAGTGTTGAATAGTATCTGCGTCTTTAGCAGGGCCGTATTTACAACTCACGCTGCCCTAGGCACTAAGCCTGAATATACCCCCATTAAAGGCCTATTTAGTTTAGCCAATTATCATCATGATTTGCTTGTTTCTGACCAATTATAATGATATTTGGTCAGTGTAAACAAAGGAGAAGATCAATGATAAAAACTTTGCTTATCGTTAATCTCAAATGAGAAAAAAAAAGGTAATACACCCGGCCGTAGTCATAGCGATGCGTATTCTGTTCTGAGCGTAGCCCGGCCTCCAGGGATGACGATGCATCCCATGTGACAGCTGCAGCCAATCAAAGGCTGCAGCGGTCACATGGACTACAGCGTCATCGCAGGAGGCCGGGCTACGCTCAGAGAGAGGGAGAGGGACTACGGCTGGGAGTATTAGCTTTTTTTAAAATTTATTTCTGCAGTCTTTCCGCCCAAAAAACTGCACCAAAATTTGGTGCAGTTTTTCAGGTGAAATTCCCTGCGGTTCTCAGGACGTATACACTGTGTAGTTTTACGTATCCACCCTGTGTGTTCCTACCCTTATAATCAAGTTGCTCTCCCCCACAAATATTATCTCTAAGCGCTTATTTAGACAAATGGGATATACGTCCGTGCAACGCGCGTGATTTTCATGCGCGTCTCACGGACCTATATTAGTCTATGTGGCCATGCGGACATGTGCGTGATTTTTTTTCAGCGTGTGTCCGCTGCGCAAAAGTCACAACATGTCCATTCTTTGAGCGTTTTTCGCGCATCACGCACCCATTGAAGTCAATGGGTGCGTGAAAACCACTCATGCCACACGGAAGCACTAACGTGCGAACAGCGTGATTCGCGCAACAGCAGTGCATCACGTGCTTTTCTGTTTACAAACATCCAAATGGAGTGTCATAATAATGGCGGCTGCGCGAAAAGCACGCAGCCGCGCATCATATTATGCTGCCGCACGGAGCTGTCAAGTGCCTTTTGCGCAGGCAAAACGTTGCGTTTTTTTGCAAGCACAAAAGGCACACGCTCGTGTGAATCCAGCCTAAGGGTAAGTCCACACGGCCCCTCCTCACAAAATACATTTATAAAGAATCCCCCCACACTCCTATGGTATTTAGGGCAATGTCCCCTCACCTTCAAAATCGATCTGTAAAAAATACACACACACACACACACACACACACACACACACACACACACACACACACACACACACACACACACACACACTACCTATAACCTAGTCTCCCCTCCCCCACAAAATCGATCTTTTAAAGAAAAACAAAAAGACATTCTGTTACACATCACTAAAAGCCCCCTCTTTCCTCCTCCCTCACACAGCACATAAATAAACACAGATTAACCTGAAGCTGCTGCTCTTACCTGACACTGGAGCTCCGTGGAGGAGTCTTCACTGTGGTAGCAGCACAGCAGGAAGGAGCTGCGTGAGGCTCTGAGTGACACTGCAGTACAGGCTGTGACGATTGGTGGAGCAGACAGAAGCACCTGCTGCTGCTCCTCCAATCAGCGCTCACTTCACACAGCCGTGGAGAGGAAGGAAAATGTCTCCTCTCTTCGGCTTGTACCCACTGGCACCCCCCTTACAGCATGGCGCCCGGCGCCCTGTGCGACCGAACGTGTCGCACATAGCTAAGGCCGGCCATGTATATAGTGCCACACAGCTCCCCATGTGTATAGTGCCACACAGCTCCCCCTTGTGTATAGTGCCTCACAGCCCCCCAAGTAGTACAAGGCAATGGCGCATCCAAGAAAGTTGTATCAGCCAGGGGGATGTCAATAAAACATGGAAAGGTGGGTTTGGAGGCAGAACTATGTGGTTCTTCAGGATAGCAGCACCGCCCCATGACCCTTTAATGAGTAATTAGCATATGGTGTGCGCCGTTTTAAAAGTTAAAAGTTGATTTTATAGATTTTGCTGCATCTGAAAAAAACATACATTTGGAAATATTGTCAGGTCATGTATTACCGCATGGTGGCAGTTCAAGGTTTAACACTACCAGACAGTTTCCCATTAAATATACAATGAATTGAAAATAATTCCATCTGCCCTGCAGTTTTGTTATTATAAATATACTGTACACACCAAAAAATCATACCACCAATCATCTCGCTGCAGATCATACCATGACTACAGTACTGATTAGAGGCAGAATAAACATTTACATTAAGTGACACACCGGTGACGTCTGAGATTCTAGTTCTTTTTCTCTTTTTTTCTCCCTCCGGTCCAGACCTCTATGATGAATTTCTCCCTGCCACGACCCATTTCTGCAGTTTTCCTCTCAGATGTCTTCAGCTTCTCACTTTTAAAACATTTTTGCACCTATAAATGAAGATAAAATTCTCAACACCTCTAAATATAATAGCGCCATACACTTCACCTCTAACTATAATAGCGCTATACACTGTGTCCCTGATTATAATAGTACCATACACTGTGTCCCACACACACACCGTGCCCCCTGTAGATAGTGCCCCCATAGCCCCCTGTAGATAGTGACCCCCATAGAGCCTCTGTAGGTAGTGCCCTACATAGAAGCCCCTGTAGATAGTGCCCCACATACAGCCCTCTGTAGATAGTGCCCACATATGAACTATAGAGCTGCAGGGCAATATTGCCAACCACTGAGCTACTGTGCTGCCCTACATATAGGTTCCCCTATAGATAGTGCTCCACATATAGTCCACCTCTGTAGATAGTGCCTCACATATAGCCCACCCCTGTAGACAGTGACCTACATATAGCCCCCCTATAGATAGTACCCCACAGGTAACCCACCCCTGTATATAGTGTCCCACATATAGACCCCCCTGTAGAAAGAGCCCCCACTGTAGATAATGCCTCTCACAGTTTTAATAGAAAAAAAACAACTTTACATACTCACTCTGATCCTGTTCCCACGCAGATTGCATCGGTGGCAATGCAGATCTTCTCTTTTCTGAGCAGGTCTGCTGGAGCTGAACGATGCAAGCGGCGTGTCCTTGAAAGGCGCTGATTGGCAGGGCAGAATGACTTGCCCCGTCAATCAGCGCCTTTCAACCATGGAAGCGGTGCGATTATATAATCGTGCCACTAGCGTCGTTGAAAGGCGCTGATTTGCGGGGCAAGTCATTTTGCTCCGCCAATCAGCGTCATTGTAAGGCACTGAAAAGTCAGGCACGGAACGTGCTCAGCCATTCAGAGCTAATGCATGTATTTGTACCTGCGTGCTATATATATAGCATGCAAGTACAATTATTACAAGAGGGGGTGGCTGTCGCACCGGGGCCACCTCTGGTTCTACCAACGCCACCTGGCGTGTAAGGGCCCGTGCCGCCCGGCCCATAAATGTTAGAGGCTCGATGGGGCGGGCGCTGTAGCAGCCATTATGGGCATAAGGGGGTGTCGGTGGGCGGCACAGGCCCCCTCATGCCACGGGCCCTGTAGTTACTGACTGTTACAGGTGGAGGGGGTGTTATCACTGGCGTAGCTATAGGGGTCGCAGCGGTTGCAAATGCGACCGGAACCCGAAAAAAGGGGGGCCCACGGCCCCCCGCACCACATCAATAAAAAGTTACTATAGTAACTCGGGCCGCGGGCCCCTGTTACTATAGTAACAGACTGTACTTACCTTCTTGGTTCCGGATCGCAGCGGAGGTCCTGACGTCAAGCGCTGGGCGCAGCGCATGACGTCACAACGCTATGCGCCGCGCACAGCATCGAGACAACAGAACTACCGCCGCGGCTGAAGAGGAAGGTAAGATTAGCCCTGACTGGCGGGGTCCGACTCCCGGGACCCGCCAATCCGCTGTTTCAGGAGAAAACAGCACCGTAATTTCAGCCGTAATGCATGTGCAGGCGTCTTTCGCTGCGTCCATTACGGGCGTACTTGGAGCTGTTTTTCCATGGAGTCCATGGAAAACGGCTCCATTTACGTCTGAAGAAGTGACAGGCACTTCTTTGACGCGGGTGTCTTTTTTACACGCCACCTTTTGACAGCGGCGCGTAAAAAAAATGACCGTCGGCACAGAACATCGTAAGACCCATTCAAATAAATGGGCAGATTTTGCCAACGCTTTTGAGCCGCATTTTCGGACGTAATTCAATGCTAAAACGCCCGAATTACGTCTGTAAATAGGGTGTGTGAACCCAGCCTTAGTGACGCCCCCGGCTGCTAGTGCTGCATTGTTGTGTCACATAGGAGACCCAGCCATGCAGCTGAAAGCTGCGGACCGTCGGCCATGAGGAGTTTGCGGGGGGGGGGCCCAATAAGAACTTTTGCATCGGGGCCCATGAGCCTTTAGCTACGCCCCTGGGTGTTATTAACCTGTCCACATAGGCAGGTCTCTATGGACTATATTTATCCAGGCATGTAACTAATCTAACAGTCCATATGGATGAGTCAGCTTGCTATGCATGTAGTTAAAGGATATTTATACTACAGCACTGGTTTCTGAGCTCACCACTCAAGCATGAAATGCTAACATAGTGTATACAGTATATTTGGAAGTGTGAGCACCAGATGTGATCAGTTAATGCATTAAAAGAAGTTGTCGATCCCTCACCCTATTTCATATTAGGACATATGGACGTCATAGAGGAGGGAACACTTGTGTCACAGTGGGGGGCTGCTCACAAAGAGCAGCTTTCATTCTGGCAGACTTAGCCCTACCATGTGTTACACGGTCAGCCGTTCATTTAAAAGGCTAGTGTGTACTTCTGCATTTCCAATGTATGGCTGGTTGCATCTTCTGAACCCATATTCGCAACGATGAGCTGATCACAGAACCAACTTTCATTAAAAAGGGGTAATCTTTGTGGGATAACCCCCTTAACTTTTTTTTTTACAAAACACTCCCAAAACTATAGAACCCCTTTAAGGGTAAGTCATCTGCACTGGCGGATTAAGTAGACGATGGGCCCTGGGCTGTTACCCAAACTTGGGCCCCCCTTGTGCACCGCCGCCCTGCCGCGCCGTAACTATTTTTAACACTACCTTTTTGGGCAAGCATTAACAAATGGGTGTTACGGATTCCCCTTGTCACAGGGCTGTGTCTCTACATACTCAGGGTATGTTCACACGAGGTCATTACGTCTGTAATTGACGGACGTATTTCGGCCGCAAGTCCCGGACCGAACACAGTGCAGGGAGCCGGGCTCCTAGCATCATACTTATGTACGACGCTAGGAGTCCCTGCCTCGCTGCCGGACAACTGTCCCGTACTGAAAACATGCTGGGACACATCCTCCTGACAAAGGGAACTGTCTATCAGTCCTGGACTGCAGAAAGACTTTTTGTGAAATACAAGGATTTCCTATAATAAACATGTCAGGAGAGGTGACAGATTCTCTATAAATCTAGTGACTCACATGTGACGACGTCTCAGATTCTAGTAGTTTTTTTCCTCTTTTCTTCTCCATCCGGTCCAGAGCACATGACGACTTCTCCCGGCCATGACTGATTTCTGCAGAATTTGCTACTCAGATGTCTTCGACTCCTCACTTTTCCAACATTTCCACGCATATAAATGAAAATAAAGTTATCATGGTGCCAAATACTGTACCCCTAAATATAATAGCACCAAACACTGCGCGCCTGAATATAATAATACCACACACTGTAAAACACCACATACACACAGCCCCCTGTACATAGTGCCGCACACAGCCCCCTGTACATAGTGCCACACACAGCCCCCGTACATAGTGCCACACACAGCTCCCTGTACATAGTGCCACACACAGCCCCTGTAGATATTACACACCCCCCATAGATAGCGCCACACACAGCCCCCTGTACATAGTGCCACACACAGCCCCCTGTACATAGTGCAACACACAGCCCCCTGTACATAGAGCCACACACAGCCCCTGTAGATATTACACCCCCCCCATAGATAGCGCCACACACAGTCCCCTGTACATAGTGCCACACACATTCCCCTGTACATAATGCCACACACAGCCCCTGTGGATATTACACCCCCCCATACATAGCGCCACACACAGCCCCCTGTAGATATCACACATCCCCCCCCCGTAGAGAGCGTTACACACAGCCCCCTATAGATACAAATTAATATCCCCCCAAACGGAACAAAGTTTCCATCACCATTGAGATCAATGGTGATGCAAACGGAAGCTAAGGTTTTAATTTGCCTTTCCGTTGAGGGGTTAACCAGATGGAACCCCTCAACGGAAGGGCAGCGGTGATGTGAACAGGGCCTTAGATACAGGGCCCTAGATACAGGGCCCATGTGCATGTGTGATACTGTTTGTTGGACCCTGTATCTAAGCCTAATGTAGGCCTAGATACAGAGTCCAGCAGACAGTATTCTTATGCAGTATAAGCTGGGGCCCTGTATCTAAGCCTAACACATGGTAGGCTTTAAAGGTTTTCCAGTCCCTAAACATTGATGGCCTATCTTCAGTATAGGCCATCAATAGCTGATGGGTTGGGGTCAGACACCCGGGACCCCCGCCAATCAGCTGTTTTGAAGGGGTTGCAGCCGCTCGTACGAGTGCTGCTTCCCCTTCATTTCCCTCACTTGCTCACACTGTGAATCGCTGACACGTCCGTATCGGCGATTCAGTGTGAGAAAGTGACCGGAATGAAGGGGAAGTAGCGTTCGTACGAGCGGCTGCAACCCCTTCAAAACAGCTGATTAGCGGGGGTCCCGGGTGTCTGACCCCAACCCATCAGCAAGACAATATATTTAAACTTTCCTCCTCTTTGGCCGCTGGTCCTCACTCCATCAACTGTCGGGACGCTGTGCGCGGCGCATAGCATCGTGACGTTATGCGCTGCGCACAGCGCTGTGACGTCAGTACCTCCGATGCGCTCCAGGAAGAGGAGGGTAAGTACTGTCAGTTACTATAGTAACAAGGGCCCGTGTAGTTTATTACATAGGCCCCAGTTACTATAGTAACTTTTCATTGATGTGTGAATGTGGCTGCCGCTAGCACCGCCCCCCCCTCTTGTGAAACCAGAATGTTAAAGAGTTGTTTTACAATTATGAAAAAAGGAAGAAACTAAAAATAGTATTCCCGGACCAAACCAGCCCCATAGGAATTAATGGGGCCGCAATTCTCCCATGGATTTTCGGGGGAATTGCGGCCGCAAAAGCACGTTCGTGTGCATGGGGCCTTATACTGTATGTATAATAGTCAAAAGTAAGCATAATTCCTAAAACATAATATGAAGACGGCAATGATTTACATGCCATATGTTGATTTACATTATAGACATGTGTAGATAAATGTAATCAATAGGATTAGATGAAAGGGAAAAAAAGTAAGCAAAAAAGATACTAGAAACACCTGCAATAGCTATAATGTGAAAAAAGAGTGATGTTTAAGTGAAAGCTCCATTTATATAGTCCAAAAATAGCATACTATAGCAAAATAAAAAATTTCTGCAATACAAGTGATTTTGCTACATACACTATATGGGCAAAAGTATTGGGACACTTACACATTACACCTTTAGGAGCTGTTATAACAGTCCCAATCTAAATCCATAGTTATTAATATGGAGTTGATCCCCCTTTGGTTTTGGAGGGGTGTCTGTGGAATTTTTGCCCATTCATCCAGAAGAGCATTTTGGGGTCAGTAATGTAATGTCCGTGGCTGCGGGCTGTCAGCTCCGTTCTCCCCCTGACAGCCGCAGCCACGAGTCGGCAAGCGCTGGCCCCAGCCTCCTCCTCAGGAGAAGCCAGCGTTCGCGTCTACTCACCACAGCCGGATTCCGTAGGGTGCGCGCGCACGCTCGTGCCTGCTCTTAAAGGGGCATCGCGCGCACCGGACCTCGTTCATGTACCTTGACCCTTGAATACTCTGGACTATAAGAGTGGTCCAGCCCCCTAGTTCGATGCCTGAGCTTTGTTGTGTATTCCTATTCTGTCTTGCATATGGCCCCCTAGTGTTTCCTGCTCCCAGTGTTCCTGTTCCTGTATCCTATAACTTGTATCCTGATCTAGTGCCGTGATGCGTTGTATACCACGCCTGTTCTGCTTTTCCACACCTGACGTCCACCTACTGCCAAGTTCCTGCCAAGCCTGCCTTGCTACTGTCCGAGCTGCCACATTTACCCTATACGAATTATAGGCTTTGACCTGCGTCCTGTTGGCAAGCTGCCTTACCGCCTAGACGGTACGGCCGAGTGGGTCCATAGACCCTTCGTGACACTTATGTTGGACGAGAGGGCCGGGCTCGCAGTCTCCACTCTAGTTTATCCCAAAGGTGTTTGATGGGGTTGAGGTCAGGACTCATTATGGGACAGTCGAGTTCTCCCACGCCAAACTTTATGGGCATTGCTTTGTGCACTGGGGCACAGTTGTGCTGAAACAAAAAGAACACAATTGAAAGCATGCAATTATCCAAAATGTCTTGGTAAGCTAAAGCATTTAGGCCTCATGCACACGACCGTAGCCAAATGCACGGCCGTGATTTTCGGGTCGGCCGGCAGCGAACTGTCAGCCGCGAGCCGCCCGCAAATCGCGGGCCATGAACATGGCCACGGCCATTATTTTCAATAAGCCTGGATCGCAGAACACGGCCGTAATAAGACATGTCCGTTCTTTCTGCATTGCGGGCTCCCGGGCCATGCACGGACCGTAAAAACTATGGTCGTGTGCATGGCCCCATAGAAATGAATGGGGCCGCAATTCTCCCATGGATTTTCGGGGGGATTGCGGCCGCAAAATCACGTTCGTGTGCATGAGGCCTAAGACTTCCCTTCACTAGAACTAAGAGGACTAGATTAACCCCTGAAAAACAACCTCATAGCATTATCCTTCCTCAACCTAACTTTACAGTTGGCACAATGCATTCAGGCAGATAACGTTCTCCTGGCATTTGCCAAACCCAGACTCGTCAATCAGACCGTCAGATAGCGAAATGTGATTTTTTTCACTCCACAGAACACGTTTCCACTGCTCCAGAGATCAGCGGCGACGTGATGTACGCCACCAATCCATAATTTGGCATTGTGCTTGGTGATGTAAGGCTTGCATGCAGATGCTCAGCCATGAAGCTCCCAGCGCACAGTTTTTGTGCGGATGGCAAAGCCAGAGGAGGTTTGAAACTATGCAGTTATTGAGTCAGCAGAGCGTTGGTGACTTTTATACACTATGCGTCTCAACCATTTGCAACCCCACTCTGTAACTTTACATAGTTTGCCACTTCATGGCTGAGTTGCTGAGGTTCCTAAATGCTTCGACTTTGCAATAATACCACTCATAGTTGATCGTGGAATGTCTCTGAGGTAAAAAATTTCACAAACCGACTTTATGCAACGGTGTTATCCTATTACAGTGCCACGCTTGCATTCAGTGTGCTCTTTAGAACGAGCCATTCTTTCGCAAATGTTTGTAAAGACTGCATGGCCAGGTGCTTGATGTTATGCAACTGTGGCAATGGGCCTGATAAAACACCTGAATTCAACGATTAAGTGGTGTGTCCCAATACTTTTGTCCATGTAGTGTAAATCACTACAGAGCGAATTTTTTTTCGTGAATAAGAGGTTCAAAATATTGTTCAGACCATGCAGTACAGAACTGCAAGATGCTCTCGCCTAAGAAAACTGAATAGCAGGTGAACTACATGCAATTCCTGTCTTCTCCTTCTGTACGGGGATGGTGGATTTTAATAGAAGCAGTTCCAAGGGCATATCCTTAGCTGATATGACAATTACATATTCATTTATGTTTTTGTCTCAGTTTTCAGGGAGGTAGTGCTGCGCAAAGAGCTGGAGGCCTGAGTAGAGCTATGGAGCCTCAATAAGGGTTAATTTGTAGGACAAATAGTGCAACTGCACTGGATCACCCTGTAGAAACGGTGACTAAGTCCAACCAAGAAGTAATGTGCGCTGGGTTCTGGGACTCTTGGGCATAAATAATTTGCAATTTGGAGGGCATCTGTGGCACGCACCTTTGGCCACTCATGAGAAGTGATAAAACACATGGCATCCATGTTATATTTCATGACTTCTGGTCTCTGAGCAAGAAAATCGATGCCTTTAAATGTAAAAATTTAGAATCAAGAGGGTAGAGGCTGAGGGTCATTTGGGTGGATTCAATTTCATGTTCTGGACAAATTTGGGTTTGTTCAGAGAAAAAAAGTCAAGGTAAATGAGATTTAGAAATGGGGGGAAAAAATAGTTTATTTTACCACAAATTTATTTTTAGATAAAAAGCTAGAAATTCTGTATAGGCCACCTTCACATTTCTCAGTATTTTGGCCAGTCTTTTTTTAACCATATTTGAAAGCCAAAACTAGGAATGGAACCTGCACAGACAAAGTATAATGAAAAGATTTTATAGAGACCTACAGATCATGTTGGTATAGTTTCCCATCCAAATGCTAAAAAATAGAAGCCACTTATGTTAAACTGGAATCTGAAATAGATCATAAAACTAGTCAACTCACTGTTAGATATTGTATGTTTATCTTTCATAAAAAATTTACCAGATATAGGACATTCATCTCTTCTCATCTACAAATAAATACTGACAATTACACACGCTCTATTCTATGGTTACGATTTTTACTGGGTTAAATTCATATTAGATCAATTTAGATTTTAGCTTTTAATGCCCTATAAGGTTGAAAATGTTGATCTGTGCCATAATAAATGAACTCAGAAGAAATTATCTCTGAGGCATAACAACTCACTAATGCTTTTAATATTTGACATGCCTTTTTGAATCTGACCAAGTCTTTTACATCATCTGTGTGTTTCTTGGGGCATACCCTAGAGCAAGATGAATTTTTTCAGTTGTCTTTTTCATACATCCCTTCGTCCTTTCACCATGTTCCTTTCAATATTCATCTGAAATCTATCATCTATTTTTTTCTTGTGATGAGGCAGCCGCTTGCAGTAGTTCTGTGGATGTAATGTTGCTCGTAATGCTTTTTCGTTTTAGAAAATAATCCTTCTTACCATTGCTTATTATTAATATATAGAATAAATATTTTACAACATGTGGAAAATAAGACAAATCAAAAATCTATGAGTTCACAAACGCTCCAGTTTGCCTGTTAAAAATGTAATTAAAATGAAAAAATGTTCCACTCAGTTAGGTTAGGTTCCCACCAAATATGGTCAATGTTTTTGTACACACTAGCAATTCTCCTTAAGTATACATTTAACATGACCATAGACCAGGGGTTTCAAACACGCAGACCCCATTCACCCTTGAGGCTGTCATCTGCAGCCCGCGGGGCATAGAAGCTCCCTCGGGCGAGGAGAGAGCAGGCCGCAGGAGGAGTGGAGGAGTGTGGCGGCTGCTGAATCGTTGGTGGTAGGTGAACATTGGCTACACAGCCCCCTGTAGATAGTGCAACCCCCCTGTAGATAGCGCCCCACACACCCCACCCTGTTGGCAACGCTACAAACTCCTCACTGTAGTTAACTCCATTGGGGCTCCCTCTAGGAGTGGAATCCCCAGCCAGAGCATTGTCGCAAGTGTCGGCAACCCTCTTGACGGGGAATCCGGTCCAGGAGGATACCCTGACGTCACTGTCCATATATGGACAGTGACTTCAGGGACTCCTCCAGCAGAGGAATCCTCGGCCAGAGCGTCTGCAATGCTCTGGCTTGGGATTCCACTCCTAGAGGGGGCCCCAATGTGGATATCTATAGGGGATGGCACTATCTATAGGGGGTGTATGTGGGGTATTGTGAGGGCAATGTGGCACTATCTTCAGAGGGCATTGTGGCACTATCTACAGAGGGCAGTGTGGCATTATCTACAGAGGACACTGTGGCAACATCTACATAGCGCACTGTGGCACCAACTACAGAGGGCTCTGTGGCATTATCTATGGGGGAATGGTACTATAGGGGCATATGTGGGGCATTGTAAGGGCACTGTGGCAATATCTACAGAGGGCACTATTGCAATATCTACAGAGGGCACTGCGGCACCATCTACAGAGGGCACTGTGGCACCATCTACAGGGGATGGCACTATCTATCAGGGGTGTATGTGGGGCATTGTGAGGACACTGTGGCAATATCTACGGAGGGCACTGTGTCATTATTTAAAGGGGGTACTGTGGCACCATCTACACAGAACACTGTGGTACCATCTACAGAGGGCACTGTGGCATTATCTACGGGGGAATGCCACTATCTATAGGGGGCATATGTGGGGCATTGTGAGGGCACTGTGGCAATATCTAGAGAGGGCACTGTGGCAATATCTACAGACGGCACTGTGGCACCATCTACAGAGGGCACCATGGCAATATCTACAGAAGGCACATTCATTTCAAATAGTTCCAGCATGTTACTGATTAGTGTTTAGTCTAAAACACATCCTAACCAACGCATATACTAATCAATGCCTGTTCACACTTGCAGTAGTAATTTTTGTCAAGTTTCCTTTGCTTTTGACAGTCAAAATTGTGTAGCATGCTGCACTATTCTATCCACTAAAAAAATAAAGAAAACATGATGGTTCATTTGTAAATATGAGGAAAAAATTTCAAATCTTAACAATTTCTTTGTATTTATCATAGATCCTGTAAAAATTGAAGACACTGTGAGTACACTTGCCTTTTTTGCAGTGTTTTTTGTTTTAAAAAAAATGAATACAATGGATTGTTTTTTTTTTTTCAAATGATCAGTTGCAAGCTAAAATAAAAGTATGTTTATATATAGGAAAAAAATGAAGCTCTTTAAGGGTAAGTTGACATCTGTGTTGGAGATTCCGTTAGAAGCCCCTGCCTCAGCTGCGGTCAAAAATGGAGGAAGAAATAACACAGCATGCTACACTATTTCTCTGGTAAAATGACGGTCAACCTGGCAGAAACCAGACGGAACCTTTAAAAGTCAACTGGTTCCATTGTGCGCCGTAAGTGTGCGTCATTTATTGGCTCCGGCTCTTACATTTTTATCTTTCTTCCTTTTATCCGTTTACATAGATTTTTTTTTTTTAAAGATGTAAATTTAGATTGCAATTTTACAGCAAAAATTGTACAGTACATAAAAACTGATGCCTATCTTGTGGCATTCTGTTGCCATAGACCCATTGTATAAGATGATCCATCTGCAGGAGAGAAAAATGAGACAGTCTCCATTTCTCTTTCCTGTCTAAAAAAAACGAATCCTGATGGAAATTTGTGAAATGGAGACAGACAAACACTTTTAGGCTCACATCTGTGTCGAGGTTCCTCCATTGCAGATTCAGTTCAAAATACCTGAATAAATAGAACAGCATGATGAGCTATTTTTCCGTTAAAACGTTAGCCTCCTTAACGAAAACACAATTTTGGTGCATTTTGAGCATTAAATCTGCCTCAGTATGCCGGCAAAGGGGAAATATTCTGTCCTGGCAAATAAGCTAAGCAGCAGCACTCAATGTCAGACAGCAGCTACAAAAGCAAATAGGATTTTAGGGGGTATAAACAAAAAGATAAAACCCAGTAATTCAATTGTAATATTACCCCTCTATGAATCCCCTCTAAGGCCACATCTTGTATATGGAATTCTGTTTTTGGCTCCACATTTTAAAAAAGATATAGGAGAGCTGGAGTAGGTTCAAAGGTGGGTGACTAGATTATTAAATGGGGTGGGAGGTTGTCCCTTACAATGAAAGGCTAGAGAAATTGATTGTCGGGCCAGAGGAAGTGTTGTTACACTAAATAGGCTGTTGCCCGCTGATATCATCCTCCCTTACCCCATGTCTATGGACATTTTATGAAACAACCAAAAAACATAGGGGACATAGCACCCACTATAGTATCTATAAATGTATAACTGACACGTATTTATATAAAATATTGTAATCTTTATTAGTACATGATAAATAACAATACGTGATATCAGAAAAGATAACAGTAATAAAAATAAGTCAGATTCCAAAGAAACAGCATCAGAGTGGTATAGATGAAATAATACCAAAGGGTATACAGAAAAAACAACCCATCTAGAAACCAACAATATCAAATCTTGCAAACCCCATGCAATATACAGGACATGTATAGCTGTAAAAGACAGCAGAAATACACAGCCAAAATAGAAAATAGAAGCTATAGGTAAATGCCGAGAGTGAATACCCGTAATTAGTATAGCCCTACATAGAGTAATCTAATAGGAGGAAGGCATAACACTACCGAAAATAAACCGTACCTATAGACATGGTGGCAAGAGATGAACGTCAGCCTAGATGTGGCACAGAAAAAGGCACCTCGACGCGCGTTTCGCCAAAGGAACGGCTTCGTCAGGAGGCTGACTAGTTTAAAAGTTGAGGGGGTTTTTATAGAAGTAACGGGAGCATAAAGATGTAAGGTTCTCACCTGTGGATAATTCGCAAATCGGCGCTTAGAAATAATGATGATGAGTCACTGCATCGCCGGAAATGCCAAAGTAACTGCCAGGTCGCAGAGACGTCTCGTCAAATTACGTCAGACGCTCGTAACCAGAGTAACGCAGATAAACAAATTAGGCATTCCGGGATACGGCGCTCTCAACACATACATCGCTAAGCGTCTGTGCAACCAACACAGATGAGAAGCATGTCAGCTGTTGTCATAATCCAACCTGCTGGAACATATATAGATCGTGATTTATAATCAATGCAAAAAAATACCTAGACATAATCATTTGACAATCATAAATATATAAATCTTTGGATCTAAATAAATCCAAAGCTATGCATCATAGAGAAATATATATATAAAGAGCATACATCAAAAAAATAGTCTATATACATATATATATAAATAAATAAATAAATAGCACCAAACAGACGAATATATCTATATGCTGTACACAATAATAATAATAATAATAAATAAACAAAAATGAATAAATTAATAAAACATATACATACACATAAAATGAATACATATATATTCCAAATTTTCTTAATTAATAAAATTAAAACTAAAACAAATCACTAAATAAATATATATATACATACATTCATCACAGGTGCATAATCAATAACAAATAATAGATGATATATATCCAAAAATATACATATAGAGTGAATTAATATATATTCATAAATAAGCCAAAGTCAAATGAATCCACAAACAAATACAATCAATCAAATTGGAAAAAATCTATAAATAAATATAATATACATAAATACATCACCAGTGCAAACATACAAAATTAAGTGACTATATACATACCTATAAAAATCTAAATATATATATACTCAAGAGCAAATGTGCATAATAAACAAATTATATGGATATAAATATATATACACTCAAAGACAAATATGCATAATAAATAAATTATATAAATATATATATACTCAAGAACATATGTGCATAATAAATAAAGTTCGCAAAAAATATATATATATAGAAACAGACAACATACATATATCATACATGCCTAGAAAGAAAATTATATATATATATATAAATAGGCTGTGACTGTGAAATGAGCCGTGACAATTAATGTAATATAAGTGAAATATATGCACCAAAAAATATATATAATCCTTTATATATAAATATAATAAAAAATATTTCTCTTTTTTCTTATCCCCTTCCTTTCAATATATAGCACAATTTAAGTGCCTAAAAAATGTTGGAACCCCCACATGTGAAAATAAGAAAACAGCATAATAAATACAAGACAATAATAAAATAAAAACAATAATAGTAAGGATAAATAATAATAAATAAAAAATAAATATATAATATATAATATAAAAAATAAATAAATAAAAATAAAAATTGAAAATTGAAAAATAAAATAAAAATAAAAATAAGAATAAAAAATATAAAATATAAAAAATAAATAAATAAATATATGCATACTTAATAATGTAGTGAAAACATATATATATACAAAAGATGTCTAAGCATAGCAAAAATAACTATATCTCATTACATGCATAATTAAACCTACGTAACAAAAATCAACTAAAAATAATTCTCAGGGTAGATTCGACGATCGTCACACTTTATGGTGGATAGTCTTGACATGAGCCATATGTGTTAAACCCAGCGGTATATTTCTTTGCACTGAAAACACAAAAACATAAATTAAGAATAGATTCATAACAGGAAAAGCGGAAAAAACTCCCATCTCTACAAAAAACCCCCTCTAAGAAAATTAAAATTTGCGCATGTTGTAATTTTAAAGAAAAGGCTTGAAGCTTGTGGCCTCATTGAGGCCAAAAGGTGTGGTGGTATTGAGCAGGGTGATCCATTTCATTTCTTTTTTTAATAAGGCATTACGAAGATCACCACCCCTACATCCCAAACTTACCCTATCAATACCCCGAACCTTTAGGCCTCTGGGATCGCAAGAATGATATTGACGAAAATGACGAGGAATTGTTTGTAACTGGTCCAATTCCTTTGCATTGATGGCTGTTTGGATCTTACTTACATGTTCAAGATTTAACCTCTGGATATATGGATTTTAGAAAGCAAGATAAAGATTGGATCACACGACTTGGATCCATATTTGGAGAACGATCAGTGGGGGTTACAGAGAATAGTGATATTAAGGTTTTGAAGCTTAAATTTCGCACACCTTGAAAAACGTACAAAGGTGTGGTGGAACAAAGCTGCATTGGAGAATTACTTACAAAAAGATATTGTGCCAAGAGGTTTGCGTCTGCAGGTCTTTCCGACCTTAGAAGAGGAAGATTCTGCCTTTATTTCTAAATGGGAGGAAACTCTCACTAGATGCTCCCGTACTCTGCTGGAGCTACTTATTGGAGCAGATCGCAAAAAATTAGATTCTCTTGAAAAAGAGATTGATTCACTTAAAGAAAAAATTCAAGAGGTTCTAACTAAGGAAGACCTTGCGATTTTTGATAAATCCCTAGAGGAAGATCTTGTTAAATGGGAAAAAAATATACAGGAGATTAAGATCAGGAAATTTCAGCGTGATTTAGGAGATTTTCACGCCAATAAAATATATCGTTGGAATACCAAGAGAGATAGAGCCCGTCCATTTTCACGTTCATCATCCTCTGCATCCCTTATCTCTGAGGAGGAATGTGGTTTTTTAGACAAACCCCGGGCCTCCGGAGATGGAGACCCTACTTACAATCTAAGAACACCCTCAGTAAAAAGAAAGACAGGAGGGACCTTCAACAGGGATAGGAAAAACAGGAGACTTTGAAGGTAATCAATTTGTCCTCATATACCCTTACACCTCCACAGGTTGAAGTCTTACAAAAGGGTTTATCATTTTCCCCTACAGGCAAATTTGACTTGTTTACTACAATTAAAGATCTTGCTCTATTTTCCCGTAAACTCCTCCTATTATTTATCCTTACTATTATTGTTTTTATTTTATTATTGTCTTGTATTTATTATGCTGTTTTCTTATTTTCACATGTGGGGGTTCCAACATTTTTTAGGCACTTTTTCTTTTACATTCTTCTTTGGATTGATGGATAGCTAAAGAAATTGAGCTTCTTCAGCTTGGAAAAAAGACTTAGCGGTGATCTTATCAACATGTATAAGTATATGTGTGGTCAATACAAAGAACTAGCACATATATTATTTCCAAGGAGTCTACAAAGGACCAGGGGACATTCATGAGTGTGTGGAAGAAAGACGTTTCAGACATCAATATAGGTAAGGTTTCTTTACAGTTAGAGTAGTTAAACTATTGACTACCTTACCCCAAGAGGTAGTAATGGTAGATGTCAGCATTTAAAAAAAGGGCTAGATGTATATTTACTGACAAATGGCATTGAGGGTTATAACAAATCTAGCAATGAATGACGTATAATTGATTGAGAAAGGTTGGACTTGATGGACCTGTGTCTTTTTCCAAACTATGTAAATATGACCACATGTGGTGAGCTGACTAGATCAATATTTTACTAAGTATTTTTTACTTTTATATAAGCATTTGTGGTATTTTATTTCAATAAAACATTTATGCCTCTCAATTCTTACTTCTAAAACCAGTTGCTAAGATGACTCTTCCATAGCTTCACAGCTCTAACAGTAAAGAAGACTTGTCGCTGATGCATATTGAACCGTTTTTGTCTTCTATTCAGAGGGTGTACCTCCTTGTCTTTTGAGGTGACTTGATACTGAATAGCTATTTACCTCATTTTGTATATAGGCCATTTATATAGTTGTACAAACTGGTCATGTATTTCTCTAGATTTTGTAATTAAAAAAATATCAGATCCAATTTGGAAAAATACAAAAGCCTTTTGTGTGCTGAAAAAACAAAAATGTTGGGTGGACTAAGAAAAAATAAAAATCACCATTTAGAATGCAGCATTTCAAAATGTGAAATTTTGCTATTGGCATCAAGGCCCAAAACACTCTTTGTCATGAAAGGGTTATAAGCGGAAGCGATAAAGATGATATCATTATAATGAATAGAATTAGTAATGGCCATTCTAAGGAACATACGCCTTTTTAAAAGAACCGTGGGCAAAGTAATTTATGCTACAGATTTGCCACAATGCTTTTTTTAAGCAGCTAGAATCACACTACAAAAATTCCTCTAAATTCCATATAGAAACTGTGAATATATTTTTTTTACTTGAGTTTTTGTCAGTGATATATAATAAATGGGTTTTGTTTAGTTTTGTTAACTTTAACAAAAATGACTTTGGGATGAATTTTTAATGAGAAAATGATCAGTATTTTATTATTTTACTTACAACCAAATGTCACCTTGTACTTACACTGAAGTCATCAATATTGCCAGTGACAAATTTTAAAGAGCAGAACATTCCTTGAAGTCAGTCAGTGACATTGTGTCTTATGCTACCAAAATCTTTCTACATGGTTTAGAGAGAGCCACATCTGTCACAGATTGTCTTTTGTTCATTTAGCTTGTCTGCTTATTGTCAGCGCAATCCCTTAGGATGAAATGTGCCTTGTACTGGTACAATTATCAGTAAGACAATGTCGGGGGGTCATTTGTGATTTAATGAGTTTTTGCAATGGCATAGGTATGCTTATTTATAGATAGGAATATCACAGAATTGCATGGTGTAGCTTTCATATCACCTTACTGCTCCTTGCTAGATATAAGACGCATAATAGACAAACTTTATAATTTTTTTGTATATTTTTTTCAATGATGGGTTGAATCTATTTAAATGTATTAAACTATTCTTGTGATAAACAGGCTACTTTAACAATAATATGAAAACACCTGCACTTTAAAACTGGAAATAAAGGCTAGTGTTGGTTTATTTATATTGGAAGTGACAAAATGACTTATGAGCATTTCATATCTTAATGTAACGTTGAAGTATGTATCACATTACTAGCAGGCATCACAAATACAAGAAACAGGTACTCACCGATTGAAGACAGGGATGGTAACAAGATGATGATGTCACCCTGAATCTGTTCTCACTGACCCTAACGCCACTCACGCGAAGCGAGTTTAGTCTCATATGTATAAATATGCATGAGACTGATTTCAAAACATGGCTATGCCTTAACAGGTGTCAATTTATGCATATGAAAAAAATAAAAATAAAATAATAGACCGCAAAATACTCATCTTACCAATGCTGCTGCGTTCCCCTATCGGTTGGTGTGATGAGGGGACGTTCATCATGCTGACATGTCAGGTGGCTGCAACAATTCCATTCCACTCATGAACATAGAAACATAAGACCAGTGTTGGGGGAATGGAAGGAAACAGGTAAGGCATAGACTTTGCACAGTTAATTTTTTTTCAAATTTGAGCCAATGTGCACAGATTTTTTAAACCCTTTACTCCATTAGATCAAAAAGTATTTTCAAAATATATTGTATACTGCTCCCACTGTGCGGGCTTCTGTTTACAATGCAGGACTTTGATCATCCTAATGCACCTGAATCTCTGAAAACCCCATTTAGTCTGGTAAAGTCAGTATGTAAGTTTGCCTTTATTACCGTATCTATGCAGTAAACTTGGTTCTGTTTTAGCATCCAAGCAATAAGCTTAATTTTACTACTGTATGAAGGCACTAAGCTTGGTCCTGTTACTGTACCTAGCCAGTAAGGGTCTTCTTACATGGCACAACATGGGCCATGTAAACAAGCGCCGATCAACGAGACAGCTCGTTGATTGGCGCTTGTTTGCTCCTTTCACAAGAAACCATACATGGGGACGAGTGCACATTACTCCCATCGCTCATCTCCATACATTTCGTTTGCTCGTTCATTGGCTGATCTTTGCCCTGTTTACACAAACGCTCGTTTGCCCGATAATTGGCCCTTGTAAAAGGACCTTTAGTCTAATTCTGTTATTTATGCAGTGGGCTTGGTTCTGTTACCATATCTATGCAGTAAGCTTGTTCTGTTACTATAACTATCCAGTCATTTTGGTTCTGTTACTGAATTTATGTGCAATGCTTGGTTCTGTCGCTGTATCTATGTAGTAAACCTATATATTTAGTTGGTGTAGCAACACTCAACAACATATAGTGTGCCTCCCTTTTTACCACTGCACACCTAACATATGAGGTTGAACATTCTGACACTGGGAGAAGGTTAATCCAGTGTTCACTCTCCAAGTATAATCAGCATCAACTTTATAACTCTATGGTTATATGGATAGATTTAGAAGTCTGGTAAGCATCAGGGGATGTGATTATCCTAAAAATTTAGCAGCACGCCATATTGAGGTATGTACACATGCAGCGTTTTCTCAGCGTTTTTTTGCTACAATTACAAGAAAATATTTTCTTGTAAAGTTTAGCCAGAAGATGCGGCCAAAATGTAACATATGAAAATTTTCTAACCGAGCTCCATTTTGGGTCAGATATCACAAACCACAAATGGCCATGATGTTAGTCAGGAATTGTTAGACCTTATATTTGCAAAAAAACACTAGGGAAAGACAAAGTTGTATGTGTTACATTTTGGGTCAGTGCTCATTTTCAGCAATGCTCCCCATGCAAAGACGTAACTACAGGGAAATATTGTAGGTTAATTTTTCCTTCAAACATAGTTAAAATTAAAATGATAGTGGGAGTTGTCAGTTATTCACGGATATATTCAAAGAAACGTTACAAATGTCATGTTAAAACCGTGAATTTATCTATAGGGTATTTATGTTCACAAAAATATTTACGACATTTTACAAAAATTTAGCATTTTACTAATTACTGATAAGATATTGAACACAAATAATGTAACTTAAAGACATTTTTAGATATTGTTATACATGCATATTATTACTCAAAAGAGCAAAGTGTGCACATGTATAGATGAGCATATATAAGAGTATATTTGCATTCATTCTTTGCGATGACCCAGATTTTTCTAAATTCATTTGAAAACCCCCCTTCCCTTATGCAGTCCCATTGAGACCTTGCAATGACAGTGCGATGCTTCATGCCCTGCTAGATATATATATATATATATATATATATATATATATATATATATATATATATGTGTGTGTGTGTGTGCAAATGTATATCGGAACATGTCTAATATTTAATTTTCCCCATTTCAAATAGCAATGCATATACAGAGGTACATAATGAACTGTATTATCATCCTGGAGAGAGTCCTGCAATTTATTAGGCTAATATTAAAAAACGACAAAGAAGTATCATAATGCCCACATTCACACACTGGGTTAAACGTATTTATTCCCAATTCCAGGTATTCTTTTGTATCATTCAATTAAAACTGGTTGGATACAAGATAAACGTTTTAGGTTTAATAGGCTTAATATATAAATGTCATCTTTTTTTTAGCAAGAGAAAGAAAAACGTTGTTTAACAAACAATGCAGACGAACAATTATCATCATGTAACTTAATTGGAAGGGGAAACCCAAAGTATAAGATCCATTTTATACACTATAGATATTGTGCTAGGATGTAGTCCAGCTATGGCGAGTTCGAGGGGTTAGCTATCTCAAGCAGAATTAGTCGATGCCCAGAAAACCCATGGAGCCCATGGGTTACCAAATTTGTCATGCTAATACAATTCCAAGCTGGACAATTCTTCCAGGTGAAAGATTTGTTTGATTTTATCAATTCACATAGTGAAATCCGTGGGCTCCTTACTAAATAAGCTAAGTGGAACCAGTAATTTTGTAGTCATGATCAGCAGACTAGGCAAATTGTTAGATGGATTACAATCTTTAGAAAGTAGGTTCAAAAAGGCCAATTTTAGTGTTAGGGAAAGGGTGATAGAGCATATATTATTCATGTGGGTGTCCACTGCATTACAAAAGCAGGAAATTATGGGGCTATCCCATCAAATGTGAAAAAGAAAACTTGGGGAATGACCACATCTCCAGCAAACATGGGGCGAACCTGGGAACATCTTAGCTACAATCAGTGGCATAACTACCGTGGTAGCAGAATTAGTGGCTGCTACGGGGCCCGTGGCTTGAGAGGGCCCGTGCCACTATCCAACAAGCCCCCCCATATGCCCGGTGGTGCCGCAAGCAGCCGTTATGGCTGCTACAGCGGTAGCGACACTACTACAGGGCCCGCATCTCCAAGCCTCTAACATTTATGGGCCGGGCGACACGGGCCCACTCATGCCCGGGGGCGTCGCTAGCACTGGAGGGGGCCCTGGTGCTAGCAACAGCCACCCCGTCTTGCAGTAATTGTACCTGCTTCTATAGCACGCAGGTACAAATACATGCATTAGCGCTGAATAGCCGGGCATGACATGCCCCGCCAATCATAGCCTTTCAACGACGCTTCCATGCTTGAAAGGCGCTGATTGATGGGGTAAGTCATTCTGTCCTGCCAATCAACGTCATTGAATGACGCGTCATTCAGCTCCAGCAGACCTGCTCAGAAGAGAACAGATCTGCATCGCCACCGGACAGCACTGGAACGGGATCATGTGAGTATTTCATTTTATTTATTTTTTTCTACTAAAACTGTGAGTGGCATTATCTACAGTGGGGGCTCTATCTATGGGGGGGGTCGTGTCCATATGTGGGGATGTGGGCCACTGTATACAGGGTGGGTTGGGTCTACATGTGGGGATGTGTGCCACTATATGCAGAGGGGGTCTATATGAGGATGTGGGGCACTATGTACATGGGGGGTCTATATGTGGGGATGTGGGCCACTATATACAGGGGGGGTCTATATGTGGGGATGTGGGTCACTATCTACAGGGGCTTCTATATGTGGGGCATTATATACAGGGGGGTCTATAATTGGGGATGTGGGCCACTATATACAGGGGGGTCTATATGTGGGGATGTGGGACACTATCTACAGGGGGGTCTATATGTGGGGATGTGGGGCACTATATACAGGGGGAGCTATATGTGGGACACTATATACAGGGTGAGCTATATGTGAGGTACTATCTACAGACACAATGTATGGTACTATTATAATCAGGGACACAGTGTATGGCGCTATTATAGTTAGTGGTGCAGTGTGTGTCGCTTTATTATATTTAGAGGTATTCAGAAATTTAACTTCATTTATAGGTGCAAAAATTTATTACAAGTTCGAAGTTGAAGACATCTGAGCGAAAAACTGCAGAAATGGGTCGTGGCAGGAGAAATCCATCCTAGATGTCTGGACCAGAGGGAGAAGAAAAGAACTAGAATCTGAGATGTCACTGGTGAGTAACTTAATGTAAATGCTTATTCTTCCTCTAATCAGCACTGTAGTCGCTGTATGATCTGCAGCGAGATGATGGGGGGTATGATTTTTTTTGTGAAACAGCATCTCCCAGCACATCCTTACTATTGTTCAGGCCATGTTGGGAGCTGTCGTTTTACGCTGTACAAACCTATACGGCAGAGGTTGCGCTAAATTGAGCTGTATTAGTTCTGGTGCTGCATATATGTAATGAGCTTCGTTCTGGTGCTGTATATATGTACTGAGCTTTGTTATGGTATTGTATATATGTACCGAGATTTGTTCTGGTGCTGTATATATGTATGAGCTTTGTTCTGGGGCTGTATATATGTATGAGCTTTGTTCTGGGGCTGTATATATGTACTGATCTTTGTTCTGATGCTGTATTTAAGTACTGAGCTTTGTTCTGGTGCTGCATATATGTATGAGCTTTGTTCTGGTGCTGTATTTATGTACTGAGCTTGGTTCTGGGGATGTATATATGTACTGAGCTTTGTTCTGGTTCTGCATCTATGTATGAGCTTTGTTCTGGTGCTGTATTTATGTACTGATCTTTCTTCTGGTATTGTGTATATGTACTGAGCTTGGTTCAAGTGCTGCATTTATGTACTGAGCTTGGTTCTGGTGTTTTATATATCTTTTGAGGTTTGTTCTAGTGCTGTATATATGTATGAGCTTGGTTCTGGTGCTGTATATATGTACTGAGCTTGGTTCTGGGGATGTATATAGGTACTGAGGTTTGTTCCAGTGCTGTATTTATGTACTGCACTTGTTTGTAGTACTGTATATATGTATGAACTTGGTTCTAGTGCTGTATATATATATATATAAATATGTACTGAGCTTGGTTCTTGTGCTGTATATATGTCAGAGCTTGGTTCTAGTGCTGAATTTATGTACTGAGATTGGTTCTGGTACTGTATTTATGTAATGAGCTTGGTTCTGGAGCTGTATATATGTACTGAGCTTGGTTCTGGTGTTGTATTTATGTACTGAGCTCGGTTCTGGTGATCTATATATGTATTGAGCTTGGTTCTGGAGTTGTATTTGTCAGAGCTTGGTTCTGGAGATGTAATTATATAGGATATATTTATAATAACAAAATTGCAGGCAGATGGAATTGTTCTCAATTCATTGTATATTTCATGAGAAACTGTCTGGTAGTTTTAACCCCTTGAACCGCCACCATGCGGTAATACATGACCTGACAATACTTCCAAATGTATGTTTTTTTTCCAAATGCAGCAAAATCTTTAAAATCCACTTTTAGAACGGCGCACACTATATACTAATTACTCATTAAATGGTCATGGGGCGGTGCCGCTATCCTGAAGAGTCACGTAATCCTGTCTCCAAACTCAACTTTCCATGTTCGATTGACATCCCCCTGGCTGATACAACTTTCTCGGATGCGCCATTGCCTTGTGGCACTATACGCAATGGGGGTTTTGTGGCACTATACACAAGGGGGGCTGTGTGGCACTGTATACATGGGGAGCTGTGTGGCACTATATACAAGGGGCTATGTGGCACTACTAAGGGGGGATGTGTGGCACTATCTACTAGGGGGGCTGTATGGCACTATTTACAAGGGGAAAGGCCGTGGCTCTATCTACAGTGGGCTGTCTGTGGCGCAAACTACTGGGGTCTGTGTGTAGCACTATCTACTAAGGGGGGTTGTGCAGCACTAAATACAAGGGAGAGGGGCTGTGTGGCACAACATACAGTGGGAGCTGTATAGCGCTATCTACAAGGGGGAAGTGGGGGCGCTATCTACAAGTGGAGTTTGACACGGTTTATAGGCGGGGCTGTATAGCACTCTCTACAGGGGGGCTGTATGGCACATTCTACAGGGGGCACTATCTATAAGGGGGGCTGCTTGTGGCACCTGGGGGGGGGGCCCGGTCAAGAGTTTGCTATGGAGCCCAGTCTTTCCTAGTTACGCCCCTGGCTACAATATCTGGTGAGCAATACAATTTGGTTAACCACAATATTTGGTGAGCTATACCATCTGTTTACGAAACTGAATACGTTTTCCTGCGTCCTTATGCACCTAGAAAAACCATGTGCACATTTAATATTTGCTTAACTTTAGGAGGAGAGAACGTAGCTCAAAGATCTTTCTCACATCAGGAGATAAATTGAGGTTTACTAGGTACATATTTTGTCAGCACTTTCTCATAAAGTTGGCTGTTATGGTATGTTCACATGGCTTATTTTGAGGCGTATTTCTGAGCGGAAAATGCTTGTATTACATTAAAAAATGTAACTTTAAATATGCCTGCAGTATACACGGTGTAGTTCATATTTGGAGTTCGTATTCTTAGGGCTTGTCCACACGTAATGTAATCGCTGCAAAAAAAATTTGCAGCATTTCTGTTAAAACTAGCAGACATTCTGCTGTGGGAAAAACCGCACAATTTGCGTTTTTTTCAATACTGGGAGATGGCGATATCGCAGCAATTCACTCCACTTTACGCAGCAGGAATTGACATTCTGCAGTACGAAAAATTCACACTGCAAGTGAATTTCTGCTCGGAAAGTTTACGCAGTGTGTGGATGAGATTTGTTAAATCTCACCCACTTTGCTGCTACTGTATTCTGCTGCGTATTTTCTGTCTGAAATTTTGGATGAAAAATACGCAGCAATTCCGTTATGGGTGGACAAGCCCTTATGCGGCTGAATTTTAAAAAAAGTCTCATAAAAATATGCCTTGTAAAAAGAAGTCGCATGTCACTTCTTGAGGCGTTTTTGGAGCAGATTTTTCATTGACACTAAAAAAACACTTAGAGAAATACACCTCAAAATATAGTTCAAACACCAAAAAATTTTGAAAATCAGCTCCAAAAATACCTGGATTCAGAGACTGTTTCCACTTGAGATCAGCCTCGTATTATCGTATTACAAAAGGTAGGATTTTAACGGGCATGTGGGGGAATGGGAAGAGCATAAAGTAGTGAAATCTGTTACCAAATCGACAATTATTAATCAACCCTTTCAGTAAAATATGTCCAACTGCTTTTGATTTCTTAGAGGGATCTGGATCTCAATGCAGGGTCCAATCAGTTACCTGCATATTTGCTATAGCAATGTCTATACTCAGTTTACAGATATGTATACCATATTTAGACAGATTAACTTAGAAATGTTATAGTGCATCATTGGTGATGGCGTATAGGAACTGCTGGATTTGCTGAATGGTGATAGGGTTTAACATAGCCTCTATCTCTCCTTTTATTTTTTGTTAAGAAGGAGAGTTTCTGGGGGTCTAAAAACTATTGCCTCCACTCAATTAACAGAGTTGGCATTTCAGTAAGGCAAATGTTGTATAGGGAGTTATAAAACATGGAGAACTCCTTTGCTATCCTCTTAATATTCATTATGGAGTCTCCATTGAGCGTAGAAATCTTTGTCTATAAAGGTACGTTCCTTAGCTTTTTTAATCAAAGCGAACATCAATTTACCCCCTTCATTAAATCCTTAAGAGAGTTCTGAAGAGTTGCCAAGAACTTATATCCCACTATAGCCAAGGATCTAATATGAGATCTTTCTAGTTTGGCTATCTGTGATAGGAGGGAGGCTATTTTAGTGGTATTTTGTTGTTTTAAAAAAGGCCCTAGTGCTATAAATGAACACCTAATAGAGACTTTGTGGGCCTCCCGAATGTATGATTAGGATGCGGATGAAGTTGATTTATTTAAGAAAAAAATATGTGGATTTTGTATAAATAAAGGTGTTGTTCAGTTTTCACGTTTAATTTTGTGTGGTCATGTCTTGCATTGAAATGGACATGTGTACTGTCGCATGGTCTAAAATGCTGATGTTGACTAGGGATCAGTGGAGGACCTGAGGGAGGTATCTACTATGAATAAAAAGGTAGTCGAGCCTTTGGTATGACTTGTGCACATTAGGGAAGAAATTATAATCTATGGTTTCTAGGTGCAATGTTTGCCAGACATCCATGAGGCCAAGATTTGAGAGGGATATATAAATGCTACTGCAAGCTTGTTGTGGCAACACAGGTTTTTTTAGTGGAGAAATCTAGAGTTAAGAGGGATATTAAGATTGCCCCCTTAACAGAAAATTAGAAGGCCCTCTGAAATTTTTTCTAATTTAGACAGTGTCTATTTAACTACTTGATTGGGCTCCTGATCAGGGCATATAAATTCCAAATTGTAACCAATTAGTTGCCTAATTGATATTTTAACAGCATATATTTTCCCTTTGGACTTGTTATGAAGTATAGCAATGTAAATGGAGTAGGTTTACTAAAGAAAATACAAACACCCTTAGAATCTGAGCTGCTAGAGTGGTACCACATGTTGTAATTGGAGTGTGGTATCACTAGTACATGTACACTACTGTTCAAAAGTTTGCGGTCACCCAAACAATTTTGTGTTTTCCATGAAAACTCACACTTATATTTATCATATGAGTTGCAAAATGACTAGAAAATATAGTCAAGACATTGACAAGGTTATAAATAATGATTTTTATTTCAAATAATAATTTTCTCCTTCAAACTTTGCTTTCGTCAAAGAATGCTCCATTTGCAGCAATTACAGCATTGCAGACCTTTGGCATTCTAGCTGTTAATTTGCTGAGGTAATCGGGCGAAATTTCACCCCATGCTTCCAGAAGCCCCTCCCACAAGTTGGATTGGCTTGATGGGCACTTCTTGTGTACCATACGGTCAAGCTGCTCCCACAACAGCTCTATGGGGTTGAGATCTGGTGACTTCGCTGGCCACTCCATTACAGATAGAATACCAGCTGCCTGCTTCTTCCCTAAATAGTTCTTGCATAATTTGGAGGTGTGCTTTGGTCATTGTCCCGTTGTCGGATGAAATTGGCTCCAATTAAGAGCTGTCCACAGGGTATGGCATGGCGTTGCAAAATGGAGTGATAGCCTTCCTTATTCAAAATCCCTTTTACCTTGTACAAATCTCCCACTTTACCAGCACCAAAGCAACCCCAGACCATCACATTACCTCCCCCATGCTTGATAGATGGCGTCAGGCACTCTTCCAGCATCTATTCAGTTTTTCTGCGTCTCACAAATGTTCTTCTGTGTGATCCAAATACCTCAAACTTCGATTCATCTGTCCATAACACTTTTTCCAATCTTCCTCTGTCCAATGTCTGTGCGCTTTTGCCCAAATTAATATTTTCCTTTTATTAGCCAGTCTCAGATATGGCTTTTTCTTTGCCACTCTGCCCTGAAGGCCAGCATCCCGGAGTCGCCTCTTCACTGTAGACGTTGACACTGGCGTTTTGCGGGTACTATTTAATGAAGCTGCCAGTTGAGGACCTGTGAGGCGTCTATTTCTCAAACTAGAGACTCTAATGTATTTGTCTTGTTGCTCAGTTGTGCAGCGGGGCCTCCCACTTCTCATTCTACTCTGGTTAGAGCCTGTTTGTGCTGTCCTCTGAAGGGAGTAGTACACACCGTTGTAGGAAATCTTCAGTTTCTTGGCAATTTCTCACATGGAATAGCCTTCATTTCTAAGAACAAGAATAGACTGTCGAGTTTCACATGAAAGCTCTCTTTTTCTAGCCATTTTGAGAGTTTAATCGAACCCACAAATGTAATGTTTCAGATTCTCAACTAGCTCAAAGGAAGGTCCGTTTTATAGCTCCTCTAAACAGCAAAACTGTTTACAGCGGTGCTAACATAATTGCACAAGGGTTTTCAAGTGTTTTCTAATCATCCATTAGCCTTCTAACACAGTTAGCAAACACAATGTACCATTAGAACACTGGAGTGATGGTTGCTGGAAATGGGCCTCTATACACCTATGTAGATATTGCATTAAAAACCAGATGTTTGCAGCTAGAATAGTCATTTAGCACATTAACAATGTATAGAGTGTATTTCTGATTAATTGAATGTTATATTCATTGAAAAAAAATTGTGCTTTTCTTGCAAAAATAAGGACATTTCTAAGTGACCGTAAACTGTTGAATGGTAGTGTACGTGACAGAAATTAGTTTCCTGTAAAAGAAGAATATTCACCTTAGCCCTCTTCAACAGAAAAAATATCTGGCTTCTTTTTGCAGGAGAATTACAACCCTTCACATTAAAGGAGACAAAACGTATAAACGGAGAGGACACTATGTCTGAAAAAGAGTGAGTGCAGGGAAACTCTATTTGCCCATGTACTGTACAAGCCAAAACGATAGAACATGAAATGGAGAAGAAACCGGGTTGAAAGCGGTGGAAACTTTTTAATATGAAGAGTTGCAATGTTAGCACCATTGTCTATGGGGAAAGGGGGAGGGGAATGTACATCCTGATCTACTGTATATGACGACCCTGATAAAATATTGAAGCTTGTAACCTGTCATAATAAGGTTAAAAAAAAAGGTAAAGTAGGAAACCTATAGAACACAGACCAACAGTTTTGGAGCAAACATGAAAACACATCATGGTAACATGACTTAGTTAAAAATTTTGGCCCACTCCTCTTTGCAGATCATCTGTAAATCATTAAGATTTCGAGGCTGTCGCTTGGCAACTCGGATCTTCAGCTCCCTCCATAAGTTTTCGATGGGATTAAGGTCTGGAGACTGGCTAGGCCACTCCATGACCTTAATGTGCTTCTTTTTGTGCCACTCCTTTGTTGCCTTGGCTGTATGTTTCGGGTCATTGTCGTGCTGGAAGACCCAGCCACGAGCCGTTTTTAATGTCCTGGTGGAGGGAAGGAGGTTGTCACTCAGGATTTGACGGTACATGGCTCCATCCATTCTCCCATTGATGCGGTGAAGTAGTCCTGTGCCCTTAGCAGAGAAACACCCCCAAAACATAATGTTTCCACCTCCATGCTTGACAGTGGGGACGGTGTTCTTTGGGTCATAGGCAGCATTTTTCTTCCTCCAAACACGGCGAGTGGAGTTAATGCCAAAGAGCTCAATTTTAGTCTCATCTGACCACAGCACCTTCTCCCAATCACACTCAGAATCATCCAGATGTTCATTTGCAAACTTCAGACGGGCCTGTACATGTGCCTTCTTGAGCAGGGGGACCTTGTGGGCACTGCAGGATTTTAATCCATTACGGCGTAATGTGTTACCAATGGTTTTCTTGGCGACTGTGGTCCCAGCTGCCTTGAGATCATTAACAAGTTCCCCCCGTGTAGTTTTCGGCTGAGCTCTCACCTTCCTCAGGATCAAGGATACCCCACGAGGTGAGATTTTGCATGGAGCCCCAGATCGATGTCGATTGACAGTCATTTAGTATGTCTTCCATTTTCTTACTATTGCACCAACAGTTGTCTCCTTCTCACCCATCGTCTTACTTATGGTTTTGTAGCCCATTCCAGCCTTGTGCAGGTCTATGATCTTGTCCCTGACATCCTTAGAAAGCTCTTTGGTCTTGCCCATGTTGTAGAGGTTAGAGTCAGACTGATTAATTGAGTCTGTGGACAGGAGTCTTTTATACAGGTGACCATGTAAGACAGCTGTCTTTAATGCAGGCACCAAGTTGATTTGGAGCGTGTAACTGGTCTGGAGGAGGCTGAACTCTTAATGGTTGGTAGGGGATCAAATACTTATTTCTCTGTGCACAATGCAAATAAATATATATAATTTTGACAATGTGATTTTCTTTTTTTTTTTTATATAATCTATCTCTCACTGGTAAAATTAACCTAGCCTAAAAATTCTAGACTGTTCATGACTTTGACAGTGGGCAAACTTACAAAATCAGCAAGGGATCAAATACTTATTTCCTCCACTGTATATATATGTATATATGGACAGAGAGAGTGTGTGTGTGTGTGTATATAGTGTGTGTGTTTATCTAGTGTGTGTATATATATATATATATAGTGTGTGTATATATAGTGTGTGAGTGTATATATATATATATATATATATATATATATATATATATATAGCAAAAGAAGATATGCGGCACTCCAATGAAGAAAATGGTGGTTTATTCAATTCCAATACAAAAGCGACGTTTCAATCCTACAATAGGATCTTTATCAAGCATAGTGACACATCTAGCATTACAAGCATATATAGGGCTGAGATCACTTTACATAATTGATCTCATTAATAAACAAATAAAGTGCTTGGTGTCAAAATCATTATCAGCAGATAATTTAAGGTATCAATAAACATATAAATATGATACATAAAGTGCTAATGTGCATCAACGATAATTGTGAACTACAATACAGCATACAGAAAACGTTAAAAACAAGTGATTAGGACATAATCATTTAAGCCTCAGCTGTGTCAAAATAAAGCATCACAGATCCGTTCACCAATCAGAACTTCAGGACTTCGTTTAACATGTCAGGTCATTGAAATCCATAGCGAAAAATAGCGATTAAGTATAACAGACTTTCGTCATTGTAATAGGAGGGTATTGTTGTTGATCCACACCTGGGTATGTGGATCTCTGCTCACTATTGCGTGTTCAGAACGATCGCACCCCCGAGGTTTCCAGAATCCACTGGCATCATCTTTATGTGCACAGGATATTCCGTCAACCACATACGTGTAACGGACCAATAGTACCTCTTTTAGCAACATAATATAAATACAAATAATATCACAATATCTCCCTGTCACTTATCACCAAAAAGGAGACTAGAAATAAACTCCATGTAAAAAGATATTTTATTTAATGTGTTCATAGGACAAAAAACTCGTAATATAGCAATATATAATGTCTGTCAAACAAATTCATTAGTATCAGATATAGATATGAAAGATCCCGAAGTTCTGTTGAGATTGGTGTTTGGATCTGAAAGAAAGAAAACAATATATAAATATAAAAAGTAAAATTTAGTGCTAATAGAAATAAACATATAGATAGATAATACCAATGTGTCATAAATTGTCATAAAAAGGAGAGCATTAGAGAACCTCAAAAATAAAGCGGAGAAGCGAAAGCATCACATGGTATTCCTATCTACACTGAATTCTACATTGAGGCCGGATGGTCTCAACGAGTTCAATGAGAATATCCATCTCAGTTCTTTCTTATGTAAAGCCATATGTCTATCACCACCATATTGTAATGGCGGGATATAATCAAGGATCATAAATGTAAGATCCCTTTCATTGTGTCCATGTTCTGAGAAATGTTTGGCTGCAGGCAAATCAAGTTTCTTTTTTCGAATCGAAAAACGGTGGTTATTTAAACGAGTTTTAAAAGCGCAAGTGGTCTCACCCACATATAAAAGGCCGCAGGGACACCATAGAACATATATGACCCAATCAGAGTCACAAGTAAAATTATGTCTGATGTTAAACTTATGACCAGTTAGTGGATGTGTAAAAGTGTTGTCCTTACACATTAATGAGCAGTTAACACATATGTGGCACGGGACATTCCCTGGTTTTAAAGACTTTAGTAAGGATTGTGACCCTTTTTTGCATACTGACACCCTAGTCTTAACCAATTGGTCACGAAGATTTTGTGAACTTCGATAAGACATTAGAGGATTATTTTTCAATTCCTCGATGTGCCCAAAACTGTTGCTAATAATAGACCAGTGTCTATTCACAATCCTGGAAAGATCTCCACTAGCTTCATTGTAAGTTGAAATAAAAGGAATACGTTTTTTTTGTTGTCTCTTTTGTGTGAGGGAATTTGCAGACTGGACTAGACTATCCCTTGTGACATTACAAAGCTTATTTTTATGAGATAGCAACAATGATTTAGGATATCCTCTCTGTAGAAAATTATTTGTCATGGTACTTAATGATTCATCCAAGTCTTCCTGTTTATCAGTGTTACGTTTGGCCCTAATCATTTGACTATACGGTAGGGATTTGACCATATTTTTTGGATGACAACTGTCAAATCTTAATAAAGTATTTCGATCTGTTTCTTTCGTATACATTTTTGATTTTAGTGTATTATTGTCAATCAGTACTGTGACATCCAAAAATTGGATGCTATCCATCGAATATGTCATAGTAAATTGGATATCTTCATCAATAGAATTAAGGAATAAGTGAAAGTCATTTAGTGTAGTAACAGTATCTGTCCAAATGAGGAAGATGTCGTCTATGTAACGCCACCACCTCAACACATGTGAGAAGTGGTGGGATACATAGATCGACATCTCCTCCATGGTGTCCATAAAAATATTGGCATAGGTCGGAGCCATGTTGGACCACATGGCCGTACCTCTCAATTGTATGTAATAGCTGTCATTAAATGAAAAATAGTTGGAGGTCAAAATGAGCTCCACCAAACACATAACGAACTCGCATGAGGCGGCATCATAATCTGAAGCCATCAATTTACGTCTCACGGCATCAAGACCATTACAATGGCTGATTGACGTATAAAGAGAGGTTACATCAAAGGAGACCAAAATAGATCCCTCCGGTAAAGTAATGGTTCTTAATTTTTGCAATAAATCGGTAGTGTCCCTGATGTAGGATTTAGAATTTATAGCAAAACCCCTCAATACTTTATCTACAAAGATGGATATATTACTCATTAATGAACCTCGACCGGACACAATAGGGCAACCCGGGGGATTAGTCAAACTTTTATGGATCTTTGGCAATAGGCATAAACAAGGAGTAACAGGAAATTCCACAATGAGGAATTTATGTAGAGATTGATCAATCGTCCCTTCTTCTAATGCTAAATTGATAAGTAATGTAATTTTATTTGTAATGTCTTGTCTGGGATCACCTCTTAATACCTTATAGACATTGATGTCTGATAATTGTCTATTACATTCCCTCATATACATAACCGTATCCATAACCACGATTGCTCCGCCCTTATCGGCGGGTTTTATCGTAAGATCATGGTTATGGATCAAATCCTCTAGTGCTGTGATGTCAGATGTGGTCATGTTAGGTTGTTTAAACTCATGATCATGTGTCTGAACCCTAAGCATATTAATGTCTTTCTGAACTAATTCTCTAAAAGTCGCTATCGCATGTGCTGTGACAGGAGGTTGAAACAAACTTTTATTAAATAATCCCAATTTATTTAGAGATAACATAGGAATGGTGTCATGAACCACTACATTTCTAGGTTGCGTATCAGACCACACCTTCAATTTAATAGCTCTAATGAATCTATACACATCCCATTCTAACTGAAACCAGTCAACATGTTGGTTAGGGCAAAAAGAAAGCCCTTTAGACAGTAACTGCAACTGCATGTTAGATAACTGACAACTAGAAATATCTACCACTATTTGGGCAGAGTCCTTTTGTTGCTGTCTTGTAATGGTTTCTGTCCCTTGTGGTATGCCAATTTCTGAAAACGGATTCTTCCTCCCTCTGTTTCTCCTGCGGCCTGCTCTTCTTGTATTCTTCTTTTTGAACTCTCCACCGGACTGGAATCTAACAAATCACCCTGTGTGATTCTTGGAAGATTTTTCAGGGAATATTCTTGAGTGTGTACATGCCTTTTATTAGCGAACTGATCCCGTGTTTTTCTGTCGCGTCTAGGGGCACCTCCCGCATAATTCAAGTGGTTATGCCACGTGTAGACGCGTCCTGATTGATAATCCAATTGATCACGATACCATTTCTTTTTCTTAGTTTCTTCGATATCCATCCTTACTCTATTAAGTGTCGTACGTAATTTATCCATGTGGGTATTGAATTCCTCCACCTGTATCAGTGTTTTCAAGGTACTCTCCAGCTCCTGCACCTTTTTCTTCAAAGCACCCAAATCTCTCTGTAGGAAGTCCATATTCAACAATATAGTTTCCAAAGCATATTTGCTGGCAAGTTGTTCGCGTTTGTTTCTAAACGCTTCATGTTGCATGTGCATGGTAGATTTAAGTTGGATTCTCATCCCACGTGGGATCATGTTGTTCTTATAGTACTGTCCGAGTGTAAGTAGATGAAGTTCAACGTTGATCAATCATTTTGATTCGAATTCCAGATTTCTCTTGATGTCAGTTATAGAAGGAACACTCAAAAATGATACATCACCCTCCGCTCCATTTAAAATTCTCACAATATCCTCCTCAGTAAAAACAGTGGTATTGGCTGAAGTCATCCCAACAGGTATATTCACCTGCTCCATAGAAAAAACGTTAAGTGAAGTTGAAATCGTGGTGCAAGCTAATAGGATCCAAATATGCAAGGAGAAAGCAGCAGCACTCACATGGAAATCAATGAACGGGTGCCCAGCAAAAACGTCCCGATCCTCGGACGAAATGTCAGATATAGCAAAAGAAGATATGCGGCACTCCAATGAAGAAAATGGTGGTTTATTCAATTCCAATACAAAAGCGACGTTTCAATCCTACAATAGGATCTTTATCAAGCACAGTGACACATCTAGCATTGCAAGCATATATAGGGCTGAGATCACTTTACATAATTGATCTCGTTAAAAAACAAATAAAGTGCTTGGTGTCAAAATCATTATCAGCAGATAATTTAAGGTATCAATAAATATATAAATATGATACATAAAGTGCTAATGTGCATCAACGATAATTGTGAACTACAATACATCATACAGAAAACGTTAAAAACAAGTGATTAGGACATAATCATTTAAGCCTCAGCTGTGTCAAAATAATGCATCACAGATCCGTTCACCAATCAGAACTTCAGGACTTCGTTTAACATGTCAGGTCATTGAAATCCATATATATATATATATATATATATATATATATATATATATATATATATATATATATATATATATATAGTGTGTATGTATATATACACTACCGTTCAAAAGTTTGGTGTCACCCAGACAATTTTGTGTTTTCCATGAAAACTCACACTTATATTTATCAAATGAGTTGCAAAATGACTAGAAAATATAGTCAAGACATTGACAAGGTTAGAAATAATGATTTTTATTTTAAATAATAATTTTCTCCTTCAAACTTTGCTTTCGGCAAAGAATGCTCCATTTGCAGCAATTACAGCATTGCAGACCTTTGGCATTCCAGCTGTTAATTTGCTGAGGTAATCGAGAGAAACACCATGCTTCCAGAAGCCCCTCCCACAAGTTGGATTGGCTTGATGGGCACTTCTTGCGTACCATACGGTCAAGCTGCTCCCACAACAGCTCTATGGGGTTGAGATCTGGTGACTGCGCTGGCCACTCCATTACAGATAGAATACCAGCTGCCTACTTCTTCCCTAAATAGTTCTTGCATAATTTGGAGGTGTGCTTTGGGTCATTGTCTTGTTGTAGGATGAAATTGGCTCCAATCAAGCGCTGTCCACAGGGTATGGCATGGCGTTGCAAAATGGAGTGATAGCCTTCCTTATTCAAAATCCCTTTTACCTTGTACAAATCTCCCACTTTACCAGCACCAAAGCAACCCCAGACCATCACATTACCTCCACCATGCTTGACAGATGGCGTCAGGCACTCTTCCAGCATCTTTTCAGTTGTTCTGCGTCTCACAAATTTTCTTCTGTGTGATCCAAACACCTCAAACTTCGATTCGTCTGTCCATAACACTTTTTTCCATTCTTCCTCTGTCCAATGTCTGTGTGCTTTTGCCCATTTTAATCTTTTCCTTTTATTAGCCAGTCTCAGATATGGCTTTTTCTTTGCCACTCTGCCCTGAAGGCCAGCATCCCGGAGTCGCCTCTTCACTGTAGACTTTGACACTGGCGTTTTGCGGGTACTATTTAATGAAGCTGCCAGTTGAGGACCTGTGAGGCGTCTATTTCTCAAACTAGAGACTCTAATGAACTTGTCTTGTTGCTCAGTTGTGCAGCGGGGCCTCACACTTCTCTTTCTACTCTGGTTAGAGCCTGTTTGTGCTGTTCTCTGAAGGGAGTAGTACACACCGTTGTAGGAAATCTTCAGTTTCTTGGCAATTTCTTGCATGGAATAGCCTTCATTTCTAAGAACAAGAATATACTGTCAAGTTTCACATGAAAGCTCTCTTTTTCTAGCCATTTTCAGAGTTTAATCGAACCCACAAATGTAATGCTCCAGATTCTAAACTAGCTCAAGGGAAGGTCAGTATTATAGCTCCTCTAAACAGCAAAACTGTTTACAGCGGTGCTAACATAATTGCACAAGGGTTTTCAAGTGTTTTCTAATCATCCATTAGCCTTCTAACACAGTTAGCAAATACAATGTACCATTAGAACACTGGAGTGATGGTTGCTGAAAATGGGCCTCTATACACCTATGTAGATATTGCCTTAAAAACCAGACGTTTGCAGCTAGAATACTCATTTAGCACATTAACAATGTATAGAGTGTATTTATGATTAATTTAATGTTATCTTCATTGAAAAAAGCTGTGCTTTTCTTGCAAAAATAAGGAAATTTCTAAGTGACCCTAAACTTTTGATTGGTAGTGTATATACACACATACATATATATATATATATATATATATATATATATATATATATATATATATATAGTGTGTGTGTATATATATAGTGTGTGTATATATCGTGTGTGTGTGTGTATATAGTGTGTGTGTGTATATAGTGTGTATGTGTGTGTATATATATATATGTATATATATAGCGTGGGTGTATATAGTGTGTGTGTATATATAGTGTGTGTATATAGTGTGTGTATATAGTGTGTTTGTTTATATATATATATATATATATATATATATAGTGTGTGTGTATATAGTATGTGTGTATATAGTGTGTATATATAGTGTGTGTGTATATATAGTGTATCTATCTATCTATCTATCTATCTATCTATCTATCTATCTATCTATCTATCTATCTATCTATCTATCTATCTATCTATCTATCTATCTATCTATCTATCCATCGTGTGTGTGTGTGTATATATATATATATATATATATATATATATAGTGTGTGTGTGTGTGTATAGTGTGTGTGTATATAGTGTGTGTATATATAGTGTGTGTTTATATATAGTGTGTGTGTATATAATGTGTGTGTGTGTACAGTATATATAGTGTGTGTGTATATATAGTGTGTGTATGTATAGTGTTTATATATAGTATATGTGTGTGTGTGTGTGTGTGTGTATATATATATATATATATATAGTGGGTGTGAGTGCAGAACGCTATAGCCGTTGTATTTATTTTACTCGTAGTTTAAACATGGCAGATTTTATCAATGGATTTCGTTGTGGAAAATCCGGAGAACAAGGGCTGGTCCACACGTATTGGAATTGCTGCAGACAATTTTTGCAGCAATTCCGCAGAAGCTATCAGAAATTCCGCGGCGGAAAAAACGCACCATTTCCTGCGTTTTTTTGCTGCAGAAAATGGTGCGTATTTTGCTGCGTTTTTCTCAATGTTGGGGGATGGTGACAACTCCTCTGAAAAACGCAGCAATTCAGTCCTCTTTCCGCAGCCAGGATTGACATGATGCGGTACGAAAAATACGCACCGCAGGTCAATTTCTGTTCAGAAATTTGAGGCAGCGTGTGGACGGGATATGATAAATCTCACCCACTATGCTGCTACTGTATTCTGCGTATTTTCTGTCCGCAATTCCAGATGAAAAATATGCAGCAATTCCGTTACATGTGGACAAGCCCTAATGCAGTAGCAGCAGAGTGGATGAGATTTAAACAAATCTCATCCACAGGCTGCGTAAATGATAAGCGGAAAAAACAGTTATATTCTGCTAGCAGTAGGTTAATATTCCAATACCACTTTCTTCCTATATTAGAAGTAAGTCTCTGCTCACACTGGACACAGGTTTCAATTTTTTTTATTAGATTCATGGCAAATATGACTACTTAGATTGTAAGGGAACTCTCCCCTTTTGTTTCAATGATATTTAATTTGCTACTTTTATGGGCAGGGAACTCTCTCCTTTTGTTTTGTTTGTTTACTTGTTTTGATTGTCGTTTTACTTGCAAGGTGTTGCGGAATATGTTGGCGCTATATAAATAAAGATTATTCTTATGACGCATTCTGATATATCATATTGAGTTAAATTGGGTCTGTCAGATTTCCTTTTTTTGTACTTGGCAGAATAGCGCAGCAGACTATGCTACTCTGGCAATCATGCGCTACCGAAACATGATGGAATAAAGCCATCAACCCAGTGTGAACCATTCCCGAGGAACCAACATTACTGCACTGTTCGCTTCCTTACACTAAGTACTTGCTCCTGGATAAAACATTTATGGTTGAAACCCAAATAGAAATATATTTTCTACAGTTTCTACCTTATATTTGTGTAATAACCTCAGATGTTTTTAATTTTGATACACACAGTTGAATATAAAGAATTTTTCATGCTTAATATTTATAGTTCCATCTAACAGAGAAGAAAACCAAAATGTTTCTGCTCTATTTTCCAGCCATACAAGGCTACTGAAATGTTGAACATCTGGAGTGTATGTGATGCCTACCCTACCTATCAATTACCTGTCAGCTCTTCAGGGGAACTCTCGCTGGCCTACAGGCTATTACAGTAGCACCATTAGTGACTTTTGCTTTTCTGGGCTGTTTCCAACCCTGTCTGTAAGTCTCACTCCAATGTGCTCTAGAGACTAAGATTCACATAGAACATTCACATATTTTATTTAAAAGAACAATGCCTTGACAGTAGAAAAAAAGCATTAAGCCAGAACTGATGTAGCACCGCACAGATATCATATCCTACACCACTTTTTACATTTTATGTCCATCTTTCTTCGAATTGTTAAAAAAAAACTGCTGTTTTACTTGAAACAATGTTACACGCCAACGGGAAAACTATGTTTTTCACTAATGCCTATTTGTGCTGGAAGTCACTATTATAAGTATTTCTTTGAGCTCTTTGCTGACTTCTGTTATATTTCACAAAGGTGTATACAGCTTGAGGCTTCATGATCACAATCATACTGAGGATCTGTATAATAGTATTGGTTTTTCCATAGGGTCATCAGCTTACTACCGTATCAGAATACAGTAGCATACAGAGATTTTGTTTTATGCAGCATGCTTCATTGAATACTGTATATTAAACTACGGTAAGTTCTTTTATGTCAATGCATCTAGGGAAAAGCTTGGTTTGTGATGCAGGCCACAATACGGTTCTGTTTTCTGCACCATATTATGGGTCGAAAATGCACATGATTTGTGCTTCAGGCCTCACGCACACAAACTTCTCATGTAAAAAATGACTTGATTATCTATATCTAAAAATTTGCTGCCAATTTTTATGTGAAGGATAATTTGAATGGATTATCAGGAGTTCGAAACTTTTTTGTTTATTTTATAAATATGGCTGTTTAGTTCTCACACCATTCCATTGACGGAAAAATAAAAAGTTATGACACTTGGTACGCGGGGAGTGAAAAGCAAAAACGCAAAAAATGGCTTCGTCCCGAAGGGGATAAGCCTTGTGTCAGATTTTCAGTAATAGAAATCTCTCTGCAGTGCCAAAGGTGTCTGAATTGTCTGTATTGATAATTAGTGGTGGTCCAAGGTCACAGATATCACCAATGTGATCTTCTCAACGGTACATATGATATATCTGACAGAAAGCTGTCCCCTGTTTTAGCCTGCCATAAGCTTTTGCAAAATTCTGTTGTGCCATCAAAAATAATTGTGCCAAGCAAAAGTGCCCCTGATAGTAATCCTTAATACTAAGTGGCTCAAAATATAATTTTGGTAAGTAGATAGTGCCCCTAATAGTAATAAGCAATATAAAAAGTTAGATGCAGGAACAGCAGGGACAGTCCGATCCCCTCAAAGGTACACAAAAGTATGCAAAAGCGGTAACAGCACACAGACTACAATTCCAAAAGCAACCTGCAGGTTTATTCACCACATGTGACACGCGACGTTTCGCTCTCACTGTGTAGCCTTTATCAAGCGATTACAAATGAAGTAGTGCCATATATATGTATATATATATATATATATATATATATATATATATATATATATAGTCAGTGCAATGCAATTACAATCAACTAGTTCAATAACATGAAATCTTAACAATACAGTATGACCATCCATATTGTCTCACAATCAATCCATATATTATATAATAAAGTGACAAGTGCATCAAAGTGTGTTATTCAAAAATCATTAAGAAATACCATAATGTGTATGTGCATTCAAATACAAATAATGCAGACTTAGTCTAAGACTTCAATGCAGAGAACAAGGATTATCAAAAGGCGCATATCTGTTTACTTTCCATTGATACCTAATATGGCGTTCCGTTGCCAGGTGATACGTCTGACACTACAGTGAGGGAGCCCTCTACCTTCCCAAGCTTTTTTACTGTGGGGTCAGTACATAAACGCGTATATATGTATCAGCTGGTTCATGGCATCTTGGACAGTGTTGTCAGTATTGCAGAATAAACGTTATTTTACAGTACTAATTGAACACCTGGCCACGATCTACTCGGCACTCGTTGGCGATCTACTCGGCACTCGTTGGCGATCTACCT